>NW_018392386.1:2601-15567 GCF_900095145.1 Mus pahari | reverse complement strand
CATGTGGTTGCTGGGATTTGAACTCATGACCTTCAGAAAGGCAGTCAACACTTTTAACCACAGAGCCATCTCTCCAGCGAGAATGAATATTTTCAACTTAAAGGACCAGCAAATATTTTCAACAAAGTTATAGAAGAAAACTTTCCAAATCTAATTAAAGAGATGCCTGTGAACATACAATAAGCCTACAGAACTCCAAATAGACTGGACCAGAAAAGAAATTCCTTCTGACACATAATAATTAGAACAACAAATGCACTAAATGAAGACAGACTATTAAAAGCAGTGAGAGAAAAAGGTCAAGTAACTTATAAAGGCAGGCCTATTAGAATTACTCCAGACTTCTCACCAGAGACAATGAAAGCCAAAGATCCTGGACAGATGTTATACAGACACTAAGAGAATACAAATGCTGGCCCACGTTACTATATCCAGCTACATTCTCAATTACCGTTGATGGAGAAACCAAGGTACTCCATGACAAAACCAAATTGACACAATATCTTTCCACGAATCCAGCCCTTTAAAGGATAATAAAGGGAAAACACCAACACTAAGAAACTACACCTTAGAAAAGGAAGAAAGTAATCCCTCAACAAAACCAAAAGAAGACAGCCACAAGAACAGAATCCCAAATCTAACAACAAAAATGACAGGAACCAAAGATTGTCTTTCTTCGATTTCTCTTAACATCAATGGACTCAGTTCCCCAATAATAAGACATACACTAACAGGCTGGCTACACAAATAGAACCCTACATTTTGCTGCTTACAGGAAACCCACCTCAGGGAAAAAGACATCAACATCAACATAAATGGAGGGAAACTTTAATGAAAGGAATACAAATTTGAAAGAAAGAAGTCAAAATACCATATTTTGCAGATGATATAATAGTATATATAAATGACCCTAAAAATTTCACCAAAGAAATCCTATTTCTGATTAATACCTTCAGTGAAGTAGCTGGACATAAAATTAAATCAAACAAATCAGTTGTCTTTCTCTACACAAAGGATAAACAGGATGAGAAAGAAATTAGGAAAACAACACCCTTCACAATAGTCACAAATAATATAAAATACTTTGATGTAACTCTAACTAAGGAAGTGAAAGATCTGTATCATAAGAACTTCAAGTCTCTGAAGAAAGAAATCAAAGAAGATCTCAGTAGATGGAAATATCTCCCATGCTCATGGGCTGACAGGATTAATATAGTAAAAATGGCTACCTTGCCGAAAGGAACCTACAGATTCAGTACAATACCTATAAAAATTCCAACTCAATTCTTCACTGAGTTAGGAAGGGCTGTTTTCAAATTCATCTGGAATAATAAAAAACCTACAATAACAAAAAATAATTTTCAACAATAAAAGAACCTCTGGTGGAATCACCATGCCTGACCTCAAGCTGTACTACAGTGCAATCTTGATAAAAAAGGCATGGTACTGTTATGGGTCTTCAATTCTGTTCCATTGATCTATCTGTTGAAGACCCAGAAATGAACCCACACACATATGGTTACTTGGTCTTTGACAAAGGAAGTAAAATCATCCAGTGGAAAAAAAGACAGCACTTTCAACAAATGGTGCTGTCTCAACTGGCAGTTATTATGTAGAAGAACGTGAATTGATCCCTTCTTATTTCCTTGTAGAAATCTGAAGTCTAAGTGAATAAAGGAACTCCACATAAAACCAGAGACACTAAAACTTATAGAGGAACAGAGGTTGGGATCTGTTCCTGTTGGTGAATGGAACGGAGCATCAGCTCCAAAGAACTGCAGAGGGTCTTGTGCAAGCAGGAATAGGGACAAAGGAACACCAGTTAACCAAAGGCTGGGATCTGTTCTGGTTGGGGCCAGACCCACCATCTTCCACATGAACCCAGCCAATGATGTTGAGGACCCCAGAGAACTCTCCATGCAGCACACCTTAGCACTCCCTTAGCACACCCAGGACCTCATGATCACTGGAGAGTACGTGGGCAACAGAAGCAACAGAGCTTCTTGGACAGGGTCCCTTTGGGCCTTCATACTCAGCCTGGAGGCAGAGCTGAGAACCAAACCCCTGGGCACCTTCCTTGCCAGAGGTAAGTCGGCCTACAGGGAGGTCTCTGATCCTAGGAATGAGGAGGTAGATCAGAGCTCCAGACTTCTGGACACCTGCCCAGCAACAGGAGAGCTTGCCTGCAGAGAGTGCTATGACCACTTGGACTCAAGTAAGATTTGGACTTCCAGGAGAGCTGACAGAGTTTAACAAAATCACAGGAGGATCAAATTCCAGCCAGAAACAGCTTGAACATTAACACCATTGATTACCAGATGGCCAAAGGCAAGCATAAGAATCTTACTAACAGAAACCAAGAACACTGGGCATCATCACAACTCAGTACGCCCACCACAGCGAGTCCTGGATACCCCAACAAACCCAAAAAGCACAACTTGGATTTAAAATCATATGTCATGATGGTGGTAGAAGATTTTAAGAAGGGCATTAATAACTTACTTAAAAAAATATAGAACACTGCAAAACAGGTAGAAGCCCTTAAAGATGAAACACAAAAATTCCTCAAGGAATTAGAGGAAAACACTGCTAAACAGGTAGAAGACCTTAAAGTAGAAACACAAAAATTCCATAAAGAATTACAGGGAAACACTGCTAAACAGGTAGAAGTCCTTAAAGAAGAAACAAAAATCACTTAAAGAATTACAGGAAAACACAACCAAACACATGTTGGAATTAAACAAAACCATACAGGATCTAAAAATGGAAGTCGAAACAATGAAGAAAACCCAAATGGAGACAAGTCTGGAGATAGAAACCCTAGGAAAGAAATCAGGAACCATAGATGTGAGTATCAGCAACAGAATACAAGAGATGGAAGAGGAATCTCAGGTACAGAAGATTCCATAGGGAACATGGACACAACAATCAAAGAAAATGCAAAATGCAAAAAAATCCTAACTCAAAACATCCAGGAAATTAGGACAAAATGAGAAGACCAAACCTGAGGATAATAGGAATAAATGAGATTGAAGATTTTCAACTTAAAGGGCCAGCAAATATCTTCAAAAAATTATAGAAGAAAACTTCCCAGACCTAAAAATAAGAGATGCCCATGAACATAAAAGAAGCCTACAGATCTCAAAATAGACTGAACTAGAAAAGAAATTCCTCCCAACACATACTAATCAGAATAACAAATGCACTAAAAAGAGACAGAATATTAAAATCAGTAAGGGAAAAATGTCAGTTAACATATAATGGCAGGCCTATTAGAATTACTCCAGATTTCTCACCAGAGACAATTAAAGCCAGAAGATCCTGGACAGATGTTATACAGACACTAAGAGAACACAAATGCCATCCCAGGCTACAATGCCCAGCAAAACTCTCAATTACCATAGATGGAGAAACCAAAGTATTCCATGACAAAACCAAATTCACAGAGTCCAGCCCTTCAAAAGACAATAAAGGGAAAACTCCAATACAAGTAGGGAAATTATGCCCTAGAAAAAAACAAGAAGAAAAAAAAAGAAAAAGCAAGAAAGTAATCATTTAACAAATCAAAAAGAAGATAGACACAAGAACAGAATCCCAACTCTAACAACAAAAATAACAGCAAGTAAAAATTATTTTTCTTTAATATATCTTAATATCAATGGATTCAATTCCCCAATAAAAAGACATAGACTAACAGACTGGCTACATAAACAGTACCCAACTGTTTGCTGCATAAAGGAAATACACCTCAGGGAAAAAGAGAGCTACTACCTCAGAGTAAAATGCTGGAAAACAATTTTCTAAGCAAATGGCCCCAAGAACAAAAGCTGGAGTAGCAATTCTAATATCGAATAAAGTCAACTTCCAACCCAAAATTATCAAAAAAAGACAAGGAGGAGCACTTCATACTCATCAAAGTTAAAATCTTCCAAGATGAACTCTCAGTTCTGAATATCTATACTCCAAATGCAGGGGTATTCACATTCTTAAAGGAAACTCTAGTAAACTCAAACCCCACATTGCAACTCACACAATAGTAGTGAGAGACTTCAACACCACACTCTCATCATTGGACAGATCCTGGAAACAAAAACTACACAGAGACACATTGAAACAAACAGATGTTATGAAGCAAATAATTTTAACAGATACCTACAGTACATTTTATCCTAAAACAAAGCGATATACCGTCTTCTCAGTACCTCCTGGTTCCTCCTCCAAAATTGACCATATAATCAATCACAAAACAGGCCTCAACAGATGCAAAAATATTGAAATTATCCCATGAATCCTATCAGATCACCATGGACTAAGGCTGATCTTCAATAACAGCATAAATAATAGAATGCCAACACTCACATGGAAACTGAACAATAATCTACTCAATGATACCTAGGTCAAGGAAGAAATTAAAGACTTTTTAGGGTTTAATGAAAATGAAGCCACAACATACCCAAACTAATGGGACACAATGAAAGCATTCCTAAGAGGAAAACTCATAGCTCTGAGTGCTGCCAAAATCAAACTAGAGAGAGAATACACTAGCACCCTGAGAGCACACCTAGAAGCTCTAAAAAGAAAGGAAACAAATTTACCCAAGAGTAGTAGACAGCAGGAAATAATCAAAGTCAAGGCTGAAATCAACCAAGTGGAAACAAAAAGAACTATACAAAGTATCAAACAAAACAGGATCTGGTTCTCTGAGAAAATCAAAAAGATAGATAAACCGTTAGCCAGACTCACTAGAGGGCACAGGAACAATATCCTAATTAACAAAATCAGAAATGAAAATGGGGNGCCCATGAACATAAAAGAAGCCTACAGATCTCAAAATAGACTGAACTAGAAAAGAAATTCCTCCCAACACATACTAATCAGAATAACAAATGCACTAAAAAGAGACAGAATATTAAAATCAGTAAGGGAAAAATGTCAGTTAACATATAATGGCAGGCCTATTAGAATTACTCCAGATTTCTCACCAGAGACAATTAAAGCCAGAAGATCCTGGACAGATGTTATACAGACACTAAGAGAACACAAATGCCATCCCAGGCTACAATGCCCAGCAAAACTCTCAATTACCATAGATGGAGAAACCAAAGTATTCCATGACAAAACCAAATTCACAGAGTCCAGCCCTTCAAAAGACAATAAAGGGAAAACTCCAATACAAGTAGGGAAATTATGCCCTAGAAAAAAACAAGAAGAAAAAAAAAGAAAAAGCAAGAAAGTAATCATTTAACAAATCAAAAAGAAGATAGACACAAGAACAGAATCCCAACTCTAACAACAAAAATAACAGCAAGTAAAAATTATTTTTCTTTAATATATCTTAATATCAATGGATTCAATTCCCCAATAAAAAGACATAGACTAACAGACTGGCTACATAAACAGTACCCAACTGTTTGCTGCATAAAGGAAATACACCTCAGGGAAAAAGAGAGCTACTACCTCAGAGTAAAATGCTGGAAAACAATTTTCTAAGCAAATGGCCCCAAGAACAAAAGCTGGAGTAGCAATTCTAATATCGAATAAAGTCAACTTCCAACCCAAAATTATCAAAAAAAGACAAGGAGGAGCACTTCATACTCATCAAAGTTAAAATCTTCCAAGATGAACTCTCAGTTCTGAATATCTATACTCCAAATGCAGGGGTATTCACATTCTTAAAGGAAACTCTAGTAAACTCAAACCCCACATTGCAACTCACACAATAGTAGTGAGAGACTTCAACACCACACTCTCATCATTGGACAGATCCTGGAAACAAAAACTACACAGAGACACATTGAAACAAACAGATGTTATGAAGCAAATAATTTTAACAGATACCTACAGTACATTTTATCCTAAAACAAAGCGATATACCGTCTTCTCAGTACCTCCTGGTTCCTCCTCCAAAATTGACCATATAATCAATCACAAAACAGGCCTCAACAGATGCAAAAATATTGAAATTATCCCATGAATCCTATCAGATCACCATGGACTAAGGCTGATCTTCAATAACAGCATAAATAATAGAATGCCAACACTCACATGGAAACTGAACAATAATCTACTCAATGATACCTAGGTCAAGGAAGAAATTAAAGACTTTTTAGGGTTTAATGAAAATGAAGCCACAACATACCCAAACTAATGGGACACAATGAAAGCATTCCTAAGAGGAAAACTCATAGCTCTGAGTGCTGCCAAAATCAAACTAGAGAGAGAATACACTAGCACCCTGAGAGCACACCTAGAAGCTCTAAAAAGAAAGGAAACAAATTTACCCAAGAGTAGTAGACAGCAGGAAATAATCAAAGTCAAGGCTGAAATCAACCAAGTGGAAACAAAAAGAACTATACAAAGTATCAAACAAAACAGGATCTGGTTCTCTGAGAAAATCAAAAAGATAGATAAACCGTTAGCCAGACTCACTAGAGGGCACAGGAACAATATCCTAATTAACAAAATCAGAAATGAAAATGGGGACATAACAACATAACCTGAGGAACTATAAAACATCATCAGATCCTACTACAAAAGGCTATAACAACAAAACTGGAAAACCTGTATGAAATGGACAATGTACTAGACAGATACCAGGTACAAAATTTAAATCAGCATCAGATTAACAATCTTAACAGTCCCATTTCCCCTAAAGAAACAGAAGCAGTCATTTATAGTCTCCCAACCAAAAAAAAAACAAAAAACAAAAAACAAAAAAACAAAAAAACAAGGACCAGATAGGTTAAGTGCAGAGTTCTATCAGATCTTCAAAGAAGACCTAATTCCAAATCTCCTCAATTTATTCAACAAAATAGAAACAGAAGGTACTCTACCTAATTCATTCTATGAAGCCACAATTACTCTTATACCTAAGCCACACAAAGATCCAACAAAGAAAGAGAACTTTGGAACAATTTCCTTTGTGAATATCGATGCAAAAATATTAAATAAAATCCCCATAAAGAGAATCCAAGAACACATCAAAATGATCATCCATCATGATCACCCATCATGATCAAGTAGGCTTCCAGAGATGCAGGGATGGTTTTATATATGGAAATCTATCAACGTAATTCACTATATAAACAAACTGAAAGACAAAAATCATGTGATCATCTCATTATGTTTTGAGAAAGCATTTGACAAATCCAAAACCCCTTAAGGATAAAAGTCATGGAAAGATCAGGAATTGAAGGCCCACACCTAAACATAATAAAAGCAATATAAAGCAAACCAGTAGGCAAAATCAAAATAAATGGAGAGAAACCTGAAGCAATCCATCTAAAATCAGGTACTAGACAAGGCTCTCTACTCTTTCCCTACCTACTGAATATAGTACTTGAAGTCTTAGCCAGAGCAATTCAATAACAAAAGGAGATCAAGGAGATAAAACCTGGAAAGGAAGAAGCCAAAATATCACTTTTTGCAGATGATATGATAGTATATATAAATGACCCTAAAACTTCCACCAGAAAACTCCTAAACCTGATAAACTGCTTCAGTGCAGTAGCTGGATATAAAATTAAATCAAATAAATCAGTGGCCTTTCATTACACAAATGATAAACTGGATGAGAAAGAAATTAGGGGAACACCACCCTTCACAGTAGTCACAAAAAATATAAAATGCCTTGGTGTGACTCTAATTAAAGAAGTGAAAGATCTGTACGATAAGAATTTCAAGTCTCTGAAGAAAGAAATTGAAGAACATCTCAGAAGATGGAAAGATCTCCCATGCTCATGGATTGGCAGGATTAATATAGTAAAAATTGCTATTCTGCTGAAAGCAATCTACAGATGCAATGAAATCCCCATCAAAATTCCAACTCAAATCTTCACTGAGTTAGAAAGAGCAATTTGCAAATTTATCTAGAATAACAAATAACCTAGGATATCAAAAACTATTCACAACAATAAAAGAATATCTGGGGGAGTCACCATGCCTGTCCTCAAGCTGTATTACAGTGCAATTGTGATAAACCCGGCATGGTACTGGTACAGTGACAGACAGGTAGATAAATGGATTAGAATTGGAGACCCAGAAATGAACCCACACACCTATGGTCACTTGATCTTTGACAAAGGAGGTAAAACCATCCGGTGAGGAAAAAATAGCCAGTATTTTCAACAAATGGTGCTGGCACAACTAGTAGTAATCATGTAAAAGTATGTTTACTGATCCATTCTTTTCTCCTTGTACAAAGCTCAAATCTAAGTGCATCAAAGACTTCCACATAAAACCAGAGACACTGAAATTTATAGAGGAGAAAGTGTAGAAAATCCTAGAAGATATGAGCATAAGGGACAATTTCCTGCACAGAACTGCAAGGGCTTGTGCTGTAACATCAAGAATTGAGAAATGTGACCTCATAAAATTGCAAAGCTTCTGTAAGGCAAAAGATACTGTCCATAGGACAAAAATGCCACCAACAGATTGGGAAAGGATTTTTACCAATCCTAAATCTGATAGGGGACTAATATCCAATATATATAAAGAGCTAAGAAGCTGGACTCGAGAAATTCAAATAACCCCATTACAATTGGGGTACAGAGCTAAACAAAGAATTCTCAACTGAGGAATACCGAATGGCTGAGAAGCACTTTAAAAAATGTTCAACATCCTTAAACATCAGAAAAATGCAAATAAAAGCAACCCTGAGATTCTCTCACACCAGTCAGAACGGCCAAGATCAAAAATTCAATTTACAGCAGATGCTAGAGAGGATGTGGAGAAATAGGAACACTCGTCCATTGCTGGTGGGATTGCAAGCTGTTACAACCACTGTGGAAATCAGTCTGGCGATTTCTCAGAAAATTGGACATAGTTCTACCAGAAGATCCAGCAATACCTCTCTTGGGCATATACTCAGAAGACATTCCAACTTGTAATAAGGACACCTGCCCCATCATAGTTATAGCAGCCTTCCTTATAATAGCTGTAAACTGGAAAGAACCCAGATGTCCCTCAACATAGGAATGGATACAAAATTGTGGTACGTTTTCACAATGGAATACTATTCAGCTATTAAAAGCAATGAATACATGAAATTCATAGGCAAAAGTATGTATGTGGAGGATATCATCCAGAGTGAGGTAACCCAATCACAAAAGAAGTCACTTGATATGCACTCACTGATAAGTGAATATTAGACCAGAAACTTTGATTACCCAACATAAAATTTGGGAAACACATGAAACTCAAGAAGAAGGAAGACCAAAGTGTGGATACTTAGATCCTTCTTAGAAAAGGGGAACAAAATGCACATGGAAGGAGTTACAGAGACAAAGGTTGAAGCTGAGATGAAGAGATTGTCCCACCCAGGGATCCATCCCATAATCAGCCATCTAAACACAGACACTATTGCATATGCCAGGAAGATTTTGCTGACAGGAGCCTGATATAACTGTCTCTTGTGAGGCTATGTCAGTGCCTGGCAAATACAGAAGTGGATGCTCACAATTATCTATTGGGGGGAACACAGATTCACCAATGGAGGATCTAGATAAAGTACCCAAGGAGCTGAAGGGGTCTGAAACCCTATAGGAGGAACAATATGAACAAACCAGTACCCCCATAGATCATGTCTCTAGCTCCATATGTAGCAGAAGTGGGAGGAGAGACCCTTGGTCTTGCCAAGATTATATGCTCCAGTACAGGGGAATGTCTGGACCAGTAAGCAGATGTGGGTGGGTTGGGGAGCAGGTCGGTGGGGGCAGTGCATAGGGACTTTTGGAATAGTATTTGTAATGTAAGTGAAGAAAATATCTAATAAAATTGTTTTTTAAAAAAGAACTCTGCACTAAACCCATCTTGTCCTGGGCTTTTTTTTTTTTTTTTTTTTTTTTGGATGGGAGACTATAAATGATTGTTTCTATTTCATTAGGGATATGGAACTGTTTAGATCGTTAATCTGATCCTGATTTAACTTTGGACCCGGACAGGGGCGGTGCAGTCACGCGAGGCCAGAAAGTGGGGAGGCATAGATGGGGAAGGGACAACCTCCATGCAGCACCCACATCCCCGCACGCAGCAACAAACTCCCCGGTCACCATCAAAAAGCCAGAGCCGTGGCAGGAGTGGGTGCTGACCACCACGGGACGGGACTAAAACCCGTAATGATGTACTGTGCTGCGTGGACACGAAAGAGTTGGACGGGGACAGGAAAGAGGCAGATGTCCAGAGAGCCGCCACTGTTGGGTATGGGTGAGGAGAGATCAAGGCGGGAGAAGGTAAGGTGGGGGAGAAAAAAATCGGAGGCGGTCCCTGGACGGACCCATGCTGACACCCCCCCCTTGCCTGACTTCGCCCCAGAACAGCTCCAGACACCAAGTCCACACATGGTTCAAATGATGGGCTGTGTGTACAAAGGGCAGGGACNTAATCAACGCAAGCTTATGAACCGCACTTACTGGGAATTTCTTGTTCTGGGGAATAATTGTAATCCCCAATCCCCAATCCCCATGGGGAGGGAGCGAACTTTTTCTCCACACAACCACAACCAGAGGAGGTGAAGCCTTGGGATGGGCAGGCGGGGGACGGCAGGAGGCGGGACCGGGAAGGCCATCCCGTAGGAGCCTGGGGACACCCACGTCTAGCCAACGTGAGGCGGACATGCTCCCGACAGGACACAACGCCAGGGGCCTAACTGAACCGAGGTTTGCACCTGCAAGATGCGGTGTGGAGTCACGGCTGGGCGGGGGCTGCAGTGGGACCCCCAAGCAAAACAGCAGCAAGATGCAACCACCCAAGACCATGCAAGATGCCGCCACAGCCGCATGGCCGGGATGCCCTCCAAACCACGGCTTCTCCCACCTGCAGGGGGCCGGCTTCTACCCACCCTCACACCCCAGACCCCGGTGACCGCCCGGACATGTGCGTGCCCAGCAGCCCCCAATACGGGGGTCCGGCAGCACGGCCGTGGGTCGGACTGTGGAGAGGGGAGGAGAGAGGGGAAAAAAAACGGCAGCGGTGTGTGGAGAGGTGGAAACGACACAGCAGAACAGTCCCCTCCCAGAAGGGAGCCTCACAAGGGACCGAGATAGACTGCTCGGGCGACAGACCGGATGGGATTCGTGAGGCAAAACCGACGGGAATAACACTGTACTGTTGGGGGTCTCTCACCTCCACTAACCACTCTCCCTCTAAACATTATATTGCGCCCCCTACAGGTGCACAGAATTGCTACTGAGAAGACTTCCCCAGATCTCCCAGAATGCAGTGCTGTCAGACCCACCTACGTTGTCTCCGCCCACTCGCTTGCACCAGCCTACCAGATACACATCTCCGCTCCTGATCAGACCGCGAGACAGAGATTTCAAGGGGACTCAAAGGCAGGCTCCGATTATTAAACGAAAATGCTCTGATCAGCAAATGGACAGGGCATTCATTTTTCCTTTCGCAGCCCTATTGTCCTTTAGGATGTTTGAGCTCTTCAGTACGAACCCAGTCCAAAGCGTTTCTGCCCACGCAGAAACACACACTGCACCACTCCCCTGAGCAGTCCCGCCAAGTCTGCAGCGTGCCAAGCTGATGCCAACCTACGAGGACCCTCGAGCGGCAGCGGGTTCCCAAGTCCGATGATGTGCTGGACGTGGCCAACAGCTGTTCTCCCTCAAAACGACCCACCCCCAAGAGCCCTCCAGGCATGGACAGTGTCATCCCTGCCGGGGACAGAGAGGGCTTCTGGGAAAAAAAAAAAAAAAGATCCAAAGCTCCAGCTAGCCAGGCCACATCAGCTTGGAAGCCGGGGGCACCGTGTCCTCTCAGCCTCAGAAGTACAGTGCCACTGCTGACTGACAGGGACATGGACTGGGACTGAGAGGGCTTCTGGAGGAAGAAAAAAATCTACGGGCTAGGGATAGGACTTAAGCCTTCTGGTCGACCTGATAAGGCCGACACCATCCCTAACATTTTTCCCAATAGGGTGTACAGCAACGACTTCTGCCCAGCAGATCTCCTGGTACAACCTCCTTGATAGAGACCGTCCTTAGACACCATCTCTGAGATGCCTCTGCCTGCTTGTGCGGCCTCCTGTCACCCTGGATGGCTCACCGCAGGCACTTCCCTGTCCTGTGTCACCAACTGGAGAGGGCAGGAGTGTTGCAGAAATTTGTCACCACTAGGCGTCGCCTGACAATGGTCTCAATCAACCAAACAATACAAATCGCTGCTGCTCTGCCACATTCACTCACTCACTCTGTCTTCCCTGAGGGTCCTCCCTAGCTCAGAGGCGGGGGGGGGGGGGGAGATACTAATGCACACACAAACGGTCCTCATTGTCCCAGCCGAACATAGCGAACGCGGGCTTGACTCGGGCACCGGAAAACGAAAGTATGACAGGGAGCTGTGGAAACAGGAGAAATCATTCTCTAAGACAAAGTATGTGACTAATGAATCGGTCAGCGGGGCAAGGGAACAGGCACAATTAGGGGAAGGGAGCACAGTAAAGGGAAAGGAGCATCCAAGCATGGTGGAAGAGGAGGGTGACTGCGACCACAGTTCCACCCAATTTAGGTCTCATTTTTAAAACACTCTCTCACTTGGGTTTGTTGTTTTCTGGATCTCTCCATGCCCACTGGCCACCTTCCTGTCCGCCCTCACTTACCCAGACCCAACCCCTTTCCAAAGACTAAATACAGAATTAAATTAAAAGAAGAAATAAAACAATGCAAGGAAGGAAGGAAGGAAGTAAAGATGAAAGAAAGAAAGAAAGAAAGAAAGAAAGAAAGAAAGAAAGAAAGAAAGAAAGAAAGAAAGAAATTTTCAAAAAAAAAAAAATTAGGCCAGTCAGTGGTGGCACATGCCTTTAATCCCAGCACTTGTGAAGCAGAGGCAGACAGGTTAATGCATTCAAGGTCAGCCTGGTCTACACAGTGAGTTCCAGGACATCCAGGGTTATACAAACAAACCGAGTCTAGAAAAAAAACAAAATTAAATTAAATTGAATAAGCAAGTAAAATTTAAAAA
>NW_018392386.1:0-1520 GCF_900095145.1 Mus pahari | reverse complement strand
GCAGATTTCTGAGTTCGAGGCCAGCCTGGTCTACAAAGTGAGTTCCCTGACAGCCAGGGCTATACAGAGAAACCCTGTCTCCAAAAGCAAACAAACACAACAAAATAGACAAAGAACAACAAAAAATTCAGGTCCTTAAGAATCTTGACCAGCATTTGTGTGTATGTCTCTGTGAGTGTGTGTGTGTAGGTGTGTGTGTGTGTGTGTGTGTGTGTGTGTGTGTGTGTGTTTCCATGGAAGGTATAGATGACTGTATGTTTCTAATTCCTTGTTCTGTCACTGGGTTATTCATTGAGCTCACCAAGATGGACATGTGGATGGTAGCCATCTTGTGTGCTGACTGACCTCCCTCTCAAGATGGAGGTGGCTGGCCATCATGAGACCTATTGTTCCAAGTTGATTTTGTTTCTCCCCCTTCTTTCCCAGCTTCTAGGGGAAAAGAACTTAACTGAATCCAGTACAGAAGGTTGAGGAGTCACTGAAAAGCCACCAGCATCCCTGGCCGCATGTTTTTCTCCTGCTTTTTGTCTATTACTTACTGGCGGGGGGGTGCATTCAAGACAGTGTTTCTTTGTGTAGCCCTGGCTGTCCTGGAACTTACTCTGTAGACCAGGCTGTCCTGGGACCCAGAAATCTGCCTGCCTCTGGTTCCAAAGTAGGAAGATTAAAGTCATGCCGCACCACTGCCCTGCAGTCTATTACTTTTAAATGCCAGGTGAATCCATCCTTTCACAATTTTTCATTGCTTGATTTAATTTTCTTTCCAGGAGGCATGGTGGCCTACCACCTATGCAAGACCAGGCATGAAAAATAAATTAGTAAAGATCTCTGAAACACAAATCTGGGGTGGGTACTAGCTGGCCATGGAAACACACAGCCTGGACTACAGAGTAAGTTCCAGGACAGCCAGGGTTACACAAAGAAACTGTGTCTAGAGAAAAACCATAAATAAATAAATAAATAAATAAATAAATAAATAAATAAATATTAAAAATTAAAAAATAAAAATAAAAAAGAATTAGAAAAAAAATTACAGAAATCAAACACAAGCCCACTAGATGACAAGTAACTGCAATCAGAACAGAAATATTACACACACAAAATCAGTCAAAGACACAGACAAACTCTTTCATAAAATCCAATGTCCCTTCATGATCAAAGTTCTATAGTCAATAGTATGAGGAGGAAAATATGCCTGCCGTGGTGGCACAGACCTTTAATCCCAGCAGTCAGGAGGCAGATTCAAGCAGATTTCTGAGTTCAAGGCTAGCCTGGTCAACAGACAGGACAGCCAGGGATACACATAAAAACACTGTCTTGAAAACAAAATAAAACAAAACAAAACAACCAAACAGACAAGAAGCATTACACACACAAACACACAAAAACAGACGAGACACAGACACACACAAACTGTCACAAAATCCAACGTGCCTTCACGATCAAAGTTAGATAGTCAATACCACTAGAAGAAAAATATGTCTGTAAAATAAAAGCCACAACTTTGTCTGTTTTTGTTT
>NW_018392385.1:42118-45820 GCF_900095145.1 Mus pahari | reverse complement strand
TGGTGGCCAAGAAGATACTTGAAGAAATTCTTCCTCGTTTTGGGGTACAATGGTCCTGTCCTGCCTTTGTCTTCCAGGTAAGTCAGGGATTGGCCAGACAGCTGGGAATAAATTAAAAATTATATTGTGCATACCGACCCCAGAGTTCAGGATAGGTAGAAAAAATAAATAGAATGCTAAAGACGCCCTAATCAATTTAGCTTTAGAAACCTGCGAGAAAGATTGCACAGCCCTTCTCCCTTATGCTTTATTTAGAGTCTAAAGCACCCAATGGGGCTTTTGGTTTGACTCCTTTTGAATTGATGCATGGGGCGCTTCCACCCATCTATGTGACAAGCTCATAAATTGTAAAATAGGAGGTCCAGGACACAGGTGCCACATCAGTTTAAAGTAAGAGACTCTGTGAGAAGACATCNAGCGGGAACCTAGGAGCCGAGGTTGAAAGGACCCTATTCGGTGCAGCTGACGACGCCCACCACCGTGAAAGTAAAAGAAATCCCAATCTGAGTTCATGTGTCTCTCATTAAGGAGGCTGACCAATGTTGTCAGCAATTACTGGGCCACTGTTAATTTTGCTTTTACTCTTAACCTTTGGACCTTGTGTCATTAATAGGTTAGTAGCTTTCATAAAACAGAGGGTGAGTGCTGTTCAAGTAATGGTCTTATAACAACAGTACCAAATATTACAAGAAACTGAAGAGTCACTCTAAGATTAGAGCCATTGTCCAAAAAAGAAAAAATTCCTTTCGCCTGAAGCAGTTCTTGAAGACTGCAGACATAAACCTGCCTGGAAGCTTCTATTCCCATTTTACGCTGCCACTTTGAGCAGAGACAATGTCAGGCCAACACCGCACCAGCTCATGCATTCATATATAAGAATTGGCAGCCAAACTTTGTAACGTGAAAGTAATGCTTCTAGTATTGATTTTTAAAGAGAATGTATTGTTTAAAATTGTATCGTGCCTGCAACAATTTAGAGGATGAGGTTTAGAACCTATGCTAGCATGAATACCTTTTTTCCCAGGATGCACGATATGATACTTGTTTCACGTGGAGCTTCACATTGTCTCCTCGGATTTTTCCCGCCATTTTCAGAGTCCAGACCAGACCGTGGGTGCCACCTGAGTGTTTCCACCATCAGAAACACCCACTCTGGACTAGGTTCGTCCTGAAGGGCGGGGCTGTCCTGAGGAGGAATAGACTGCGAAAGGAATATGAGGCCAGGACAAAATATTCTGATCCAGGCCCAAGGTTTATTGATGGAACTCGGTTTAAATAGCATGGAAAAAATCCACAGTCCCAATCCCTAGTCTTTGA
Organism: Mus pahari; assembly: GCF_900095145.1. Lineage (NCBI taxonomy): Eukaryota > Metazoa > Chordata > Mammalia > Rodentia > Muridae > Mus > Mus pahari. The sequence continues at coordinate 44,503 of NW_018392385.1, read as the reverse complement.
ATGCACAGGCGAATGTCCATGGGCGGGTCCAAAGATCAGGGCACAGATGAATGTCCGTAGGCAGGTTCAAAGGATGTTGTCTTCTGGGACATCAAACGGTGGTCTTCTTGGTAGGCAGTGGAGACACAGCGACGGAAGAGAAGTTCTGGTGGATGGGGGGGCTGGGCTTTGAAGGACAGTGATTAGTGTAAACAGTAAGGTAGGCTTGGCAGATCTGAAGAATATAACCGCAGGTGGTCCAGTGGCGACAGAGAGCTGGGAGGCCCCAACAATGCTCTGCATGTCTTGGTCATAGAATATTGGCTTATAAGTTATTGGGTATTATTAAAAAGGTGTAACATTGGTAACAAGAAAGTTAGCTTAAAACTGGTAACTCAGGTTTGGGGTCATTTTAAACACCAACACATGACATGAACCAGCCCAGGAAACCAGGCCTCTAAAGATACTTCTAAATTGGGATAATATTCTATGTAATTCTTGTCCTAGAAACTAGACTTATAAGGGATAAGATTTAAAACAATGTCTCTTTAATGAAGCATTAAAAGTTACACTGTCATGCATTCATATATAAGAATTGGCAGCCAAACTTTGTAACGTGAAAGTAATGCTTCTAGTATTGATTTTTAAAGAGAATGTATTGTTTAAAATTGGGTTTTGTTTTCCAAAAGTTATGGTTCTGCTCTAATATTGCAAAAGAAACTTGAAAATTAAGGTTAAATTGCCAGTGTTCCATTGACTACAGTTTACAGTTTGATCACAAGTTCAGGATTCTTTACAAGAGTAATAAAAGTTAAAAACAGCTGTGGCCAGTATGGGCCTGCTGCCCCCTTTTACACAAGCTTTGATACAATGGTAGAAGCAAAATTTAACCCCCTAAGATTGGAAAAGAGATCTCGGTAGAAATTTATTTGGTATCAAACTGGCTCCTGATGAACTTTTTCAGGACTTTTTGAATACTCTACTAAAATCAGTTAGTAGAATTTTTGAAGGTCCTCAAGCAGGTGCTCCTTTTGTTCCTTTTGTCTTATGAGAAAGCTAATGCAGTTCTCTGTGGCCATCTAGCCATACAAAGCAAAAGAAAGACAGTAAAATGGCTCCCCTAGAATCTGTCTTTGCTGCAGTCATTGGGGGTAGTCATTGGGTCAGACTTCAGGAAATAGGCTCAGATTAAAAAACATTTACATTTTGTTAATTCAAAGCTCAGAGCACCCTCAGCGAGGCTTGTGTGGTGTTTCTTTTGTTTGCAAACCCTGACTAGGAAAGTTTTTGGGGCCTCACCTCTCCTTGCCTCCTGGGAATTATTTTTAAGCCCAAACAACATTATTACAGATCTATTCAGGTGTTGTTCAAAATAAAGTTTAAACTTAAGATTTAAGAAAGGTCAATGAGGCTGTGGAACTTCTAAAGGCATTACAATCTGGACTGCCTACTTCATGTAGAATTATTATGGATTTGGAAGGTTGTTTTTTCTTTGCATCCTAAGAATTGTAAAGGGTTTGATTCTAATGAGTTTGTAATCATTGGAAAGTTTTGCCTCTAGAAATGGTGAATAGCCTTACATTATGTAAGAAATGTTTTTGTTTTTGTTTTGTCTCTACTTCAGTACAAGAAGCTAGGAGTTTGAATCTTTCAGTGTATATTGTTTATTATATTGAAAGTATTTTACTAGCTAATGTCTCGGAAGGGAAATTTACTACAAACCTTTGCTCTTATACAACGAGCTTTAAAGTTTTGGGGAGTAGTTCTGCTATAGAAAAGATTCAGAGGCAAAATCTTTTTCAATATTTGGGGCCTCAGTTATATCCTAGAAAAGTTGTGGTACAGAAAATTCAAGAAAGAAAAGATGATTTGCTTACTTCACATTATTTTCAAAAGTTTCTAGGGTTAGGGTTAGGCTAAGGCCTCACCTTAAGCTCACCACAGGAGGACTTGAGCCTTTGTTGGATGTTATCAAGGGAGATGCAAACTAACTGGTGAGAGACAAATAGCTTTGCAGAAAGTAGAGAAAGCTTTTGTAATCAATTGTTAACTGCTTATTCTAGTTATTGTTACTCAATGTGCCCATAGCAATTCTTTGGCAAAAGAGAACATTAATGTGGATTCATCTTTCTTCATCTCCAAGTAAGTTTTAACATCTTATTATGAGGCTGTTGTGGTGTTAATAAAAATTGTAGGATAGAATCATGGAGGTATTTTTGGCAAGAATGTCTGAAAAACCTGATGAGACATCTATTCTTTGTTTCAAATACCAATTAAATTGGTTATTGCAGAATATTGATATTTGGCCTATTTAAACTTTTTAGGCAAAATTGATAATCGTTATCCAAAACTCAAGTTGTTAAAAATGGCATCTTTGCATGCTTTTGTATTTCCTGTAAATTTATG
>NW_018392385.1:27188-41708 GCF_900095145.1 Mus pahari | reverse complement strand
TGTGCCATGCCTTCCTAGATACTGCCATGCTCCCACCCTGATGATAATGGACTGAACCTCTGAACCTGTAAGCCAGCCCCAATTAAATGTTGTTTTTATAAGACTTGCCTTGGTCATGGTGTCTGTTCACAGCAGTAAAACCCTAGGACATATATATATGATATATATCAGGGCTTACAATTGCTTGAAAATGTTCCTTTTTTTGATACTGCTAATTCTCAAATTTGCAATTGTTTATGCATATATCACTCAAGTTAAGAGAAAGTACTCTTCCTTTAAAGGACTGTCTTTGGACATTTAAGAACTCATCCTGGATTGCCTGGAAAAGACCCCTTAAGACAATATCACAGCAGATTTGTATCCCAGGCAGATTATAGGTCTTACACAAGAACAATTGGCCATATAATCTCACTCTTTACATCCTCAAAATAGTAATGGCTTGAGATAATAATTCGGCTAATAGGAAATAAATGACAACAAATGCTGGTGAGGATATATGAAAGAATCTAACTTCTCTCTGGTAGGAATGTGAATCATGTAGTCACTATGAAAAAAGCTGAAAATAGAGCTGCTAAATATCTCAGTAATACCACTCATGCATACTCATCACTATAGGACTCTAAGAGACTACAGTGATATTTGTACATCTATGTTTATAACTGCATTATGCTGGGGACACACCCCCCCCGACCTCTGTCCCCAGGAGGTGGGGCAAAGAGGACACTTATGCCAAGGCAGGGTTGGAGCAGCTTCCACAGCGTCCCGCTGCAGCTTCCTTTATTCTCTTTACAGCTCACCCAGCTCTCTAAAGCAGTTCAGCTTTTTCCCTCTGCTTCTCCTCAGTTTCTGCTAGCTAGCTTCTGCCCAACTTCACCTCAGCTTCTTCTCCTCAGCTTCTCTGCTTCAGCCTCTCCCTGCTTCAGCTTCTCTCTCTCTATTCTGGGATCACCCAATTTATCTCCTTCCACCCACTGCACTCATCTCTCATCTTGCATCACCCAGTCAGAGCCATGCACGCAGACAGGGTGGGTGTTGCTATACATCAGGCAGGCAGCTCTTAATCACTCAGGTGCACATAATCAGGTTTTTGATAATCAAGCAGGGAATCACGGAGCTTTGTGATGAACCAGGGAGCCATCTTGGTTCACAAGGCCACATCCACGGCCACACCCACTTCCCACACATTATTCACAATGGTGACAGAATAGAGCCAGCCCTGATGTCTATCAATAGATGAATGTACAAAACAATGTAGTCTCTATACAGTATGGAATTATACACAGTTAAAAATAAAACTGAAATCATGACTGTAGTCAGGGTTCTCTAGAGTCACAGAATTTACAGATAGTCTCTATATAGTAAAGGAATTTATTGATGACTTATAGTCTGCAGTCCAATTCCCAACAATGGTTCAGTAGTAGCTGTGAATGGAAGTCCAAGGGTCTAGCAGTTGCTTAGTCCCACACGGCAAGCAGGCAGAAGAGCGAGCACTAGTTTGCCACCACACCTTTAATCCCAGATGACCTTGGACTCNGAGATCTCCCTGTCTTAATCTTCTGGATTCAATCACCACTGTGTCTCAAGATCTCCATACCAAGATCCAGATCAGAAACTTCCATCTCCCAGCCTCCAGATTAGGTTCACTGATGAGCCTTCCAATTCTGGATTGTTGTTCATTTCAAATATAGTCAAGTTGACAACCAATTTTGATGGGGATTGCTTTGAATCTGTAGATGGCTTTTGGTAAGATGGCCAATTTTGCTATGTTAATCCTGCATATCCATGAGCATGGGAGATCTTTCCATCTTCTGATATCTTCTTCAGTTTCTTTCTTTAGGGACTTGAAGTTCTTGTAGCTCTGGTAAGAGTTACACCAGATATTTTATATATTATTCATGGCTATTGTAAAGGGTAGTGTTTCCCTAATTTCTTTCTCAGCCCTTTTATCTTTTGTATAAAGGAGAGCTACTGATTTCTTTGACTTAATTTTGTATTTAGCCACTTTCTTGAAGGTGTTTGTCAGCAATAGTAATTCTCTGGTAGAATTTTTGGGGTTGCTTATGTATCCTATCATATTATCTGCAAGTAGTGATACTTTGAGTTTTCATTTAAAATTTGTATTCTCTTGATCTCCTTTAGTTGTTTTATTGCTTGCTGCCTGTGCCCTGGACTAGACACTGCCCAACTCCACTTGCCCTTGTGGATTAAAGGTGAGGTAGCATAGAATCAATAGCATAGACTCAGGGAACAGGTGAGAAAGCTGCAGCAAGCTCCTTTAATACCCTCCACCTTCACCCCATTGGTCTCAAGAACGAATTTCTTCCAAACAGCAGTTCCTGATTGGCTGGCATTGTCTGTGTCAGCAATCCTTGGTCTCTCAGGCAGTCTTCAATTAGGTCCTCATACAGAAGATGCCTTTGCTTCCCCTCCCCACCCCCCATGTTTATGCCACAGCTGTTCCTCCTACACTCTCTATTCACAGTGATTTAGAAGTGACAGGGATGAGTTAAGCTCCTGATTAAGCTCCAATCTGCAATTGGTCTGAAACAGGTAGCCAGGTTTTGGAGGTATTTGGGATGATCTTGTACTAGCCAATGAGTTCTGGGGTTTGAGCAAACTCATAGATTCCTTGGAGTTGATTTTTTAAAGTATCTCAGTTTATGTCAAAGAAAGAAGTCATTTCAAACAACAACCACTATATTGTTTTTCGGAGATGAAACAATACAAAATTATGACACAGTTGGGGAAAGATTACTTGAGTGTGGTATGGGCTAGAGCAATGATTAGGAGATGCTGATGGCTTGATAGGAGGTAAAGAGAAGTATACCAACATGATAAATTTTAAGAATTTGAAGAAACTGCATGCCAAAATGCTTGAACTAAATGTGATCAGAAAAATGGAATCTGCCTTAATATTTGAGTACATGAAAGAAAAATTTCTAATAGGCAAAGACAGAAACAAACTACTCCCTGAATCAGTCATCAGAAATATGCATTATATATTGCCAGGGCCAGCCTTTAGAGCTAAATATGGCTTTATTACATAGAGACATGTAGAGACATGAAATTGGAAAGTATGTAAAATTGATTTGAGACTTATAAAGAATTAAGATCACACAGCTAGATATTGACTATGTATTTACCAGAACACATCATGTTCCTAATATTTTGTAGAGAATTTTATTGTATGGGCTAGTGAGGGTTGCTTAGCACATATCAAAGCTGAGGATTTAAGTTTGATCCCCAGAACCCACTTAGTAAAAGAGAAGATGACTCCTACAAATTGATATATGACCTCCACATACACACTGTGGCACACATATACCCCTTCCAAAAATTTACAAGTAAAAATGTAATTAATAGGCACTGTGGAAGCTGTGCAGACATGGCCAAGTCTAAGAACCACACCATACACAACCAGTTCTGCAAATTGCACAGAAATGGCATCAAGAAATCCCAGTCACAAAGATACAAATCTCTTAAAGGGGTTGACCCCAAGTTCCTGAGAAAATTGCTCTTTGCCAAGAAGCACAAGAAAGGCCTGAAGAAGATGTAGGTCAACAATGCAAAGGCAGTGAATGCACACACAGAGGCCATCAAGGCCCTTGTGAAGGCTCAGGCCATCAAGCCCAAGATGCCCAAGGGCTCCAGCCGTAAACTTGGCTGTCTGGCTTTTATCACTCATCCCAAGCTTGGGAAGCTACATGCCAAGGGGCATAGACTCTGCCAACCAAATCCCAAGGTTCAAACTAAGGCTGTAAGACCCAAAAAGCCTTACGTCCGGGATGTCCCACTCACAGAGATGCAGAGACAGAGATTGATGCAAAAAGAAAGAGGTTTATTGGTCCAGCATGCTGGGGTCGTCCTGTAATCAGGATAGAAGCGACCCAGAGTAGCTAAAGCACACAACTTTTATACATTTTTTGAGCAGTTTTCAGTCAGAGTTTTAGGGCTGGCAATTTGTCATTTGTTAACCTTTAATGACATTAAGGGGGCAGACTTAAGGACCGGAGACATTGTGTGGGCCTTTCTAAACAATCAGAGGACTGTCTCTTAGCACACCTTGCAGTGAGGCAAATTCTGGGAAAAGAACACATTTACTTAACTTTCTACAACAGTGGTCATCTTGAGCTACCACAAATCTTACAAGGCAAAAGTCAAAGCTCCAGCTAAGGCTCCCAAAGGGGTCCAGGCCCCTGTGAAGGTCCCATAGAAAAGGCTCCTGCCAATGTGAAGACAGGCAGACTGCTGTGACACAACTACCTACACACTATTTGCAGATGGCCAGTGTCTTATGCTGTTTTTACAAATAAGCTTGAGGCAAGAAAAAAAATGTAATTAATAGGAACAAGGATATTTAGCTTAGGACAGAAATGCTGAGTTGAAATGCAAAGAAATAACCAACAGGAGCCGGACGTGGTGGCACATGCCTTTAATCCCAGCACTCTGGAGGCAGAGGCAGATGGATTTCTGAGTTCGAGGCCAGCCTGGTCTACAGAGTTAGTTCCAGGACAGTCAGGGCTACACAGAGAAACCCTGTCTCAAAAAAAAAAAAACAAAACAAAACAAAACAAAACAAAACAAAACCAAAACAACAAAAAACAAAAAACAAAAACAAACCCAACAGTATTCAGGCACTGAACCATCATATTTTCAAATTGACCAGGTGCTAGTTTTTCACACCACCTGGGCTCAAAACTAACTTTAAGTGAGCAACTATAGCTGTGAAAACCAAATCAATTTTTAGATTAATTTGAACCTAAGCCTCTGCCAGACATTTTTAAATTAATTAATTAATTCACTTTACATTCTAATATCAGCCCCACTCGAAGTCCCCCCTCTTTCAGCTCCTCCCCCCATTTCCCTTCTCCTCTGATCATCACTCCCCTATCAGTCACTAGGTGCATCTTCTCTCACTGAAGCCTGAGAAGATGGCCCAGTTAGGGGAATGGGTATCCACAGGTGGGCAAAAAATTCAGGGACAGGCCCCATTCCATTTGTTAGGGAAGCCATATGAAGATCAAGCTGCACATGTCTGGGGGTGGATGCTAGGTCCAGGCCATGCTTACTCTTTGGTTGTGGTTCAGTATCTGGAGACCCTAAGGGTCCAGGTTAGTTGGTTCTGTTGGTCTTCCTGTGGAGCTCCTATCCTCTTCGTGTCCTTCAATCCTTCCCAGAGCTCTCCCATCGCTGTGCCCCGAATTCACAGGAAACCCAGAGGAGCCCAAGAATTGCAAAGTCTGATGCAACTCGAAAAAGAGTCTTTTATTTTCAAGTTTGAATTCGGTTTTCCCACCTAGCACTCACTGTGTGAATGCTGGCAAGTGACCTAGAGTCTAGAAAACACTGGGTTTATATACAGTATAGGAATAGTGTGAATGTTCACAGAAAATGGGAGTAGAGTGTGGAATAGTACTGAAGCAGGAGTGGGGTTAATGGGTGTCTGTTCAAGGACTAATTTTATGGCCAGTTGTAACTGTCTGTGACCAGACCTCTGTTTACCTTTTACTTGGTCTCCCTTGAGCTTGTTATTTCTCTAAGGTCTCAAGGACAGGTGCCTGGAGAGTTATCAGGGGAAGTGTTGGGTGTTGGTTTTTGGAGACACAGAGGTGGAGAGAATGTCCAGAGCTGCTGCAGGAGGACGAAGCACAGAAACCAGCTGTCGTACTTGCTGGAGGGTGGGGGTGGGGGAATGGGAACCTCTGGCAAAATGTCTGTACAACACTGAAGTCTCTCTCATATCAGTAATTTGGGGGTTACAAAACCTCAAGACTCCTGGAGCTCCTGGCTGCGGGTCTCTGCATCTGTTTTTGTCAGCTGTTGGGTGGAGCCTCTCAGAGAACAGTTATGCTAGGATCTTGTTTCCAAGCCTTAACAGAGCTATCATTAATAGTGTCAGGGATTGGTTCTTGCTCATGAGATGGGTCTCAGTTTGGCTGGGCACTCCCTCTGTTTCTGCTCTATCTTTGTCTCTGAATATCTTGTAGACAGAACACATTTTTTGGTGAAGGTTTTGTGGGTTGCCTGGTGTCCTATCTCTCCACTGGCAGTTCTGCCCTGCCAGGTATTCTTAATCAAGTTGTTCAACAGCCCCAGCAAAACCACAGCTTGCAAGTATGCAGATGATTCACTATCACAGAACATAAAGGTCTAGCCACCACCAAAGAAGCAGAGTCACCAGAAACCACCACAAACACTACTCTTGAATGAGCTATTTAAAGTTTTTTGTCAACCTGATTATAAGCCAAGGTCAAGTGGGAAAACAGAACTCCAATCTATAAAATGCTACCTTCAGATTGGCCACCAGCATATCTGTGGGCATTTCTTGATTAATGGTTGATGTACCAGGCTCCAGCTCACTGTGTGCAATGCCAGCCATAAGGCGGGTAGTCCTGGGGTTGTATGAATCCCAGCAGTGTGAGATGGTCATGGAGATCATGCCAGGTAGCAACATTTCTCCATGGCCTCCATTGAGTTCCTGCTCTGATTCTCCTTCATAATGTAAATGATTTAAACCATCTCTCACTCCAAATTGGTTTGGTCGTGGTGTTTATCACAGCAAGAGAAAGTAATCTTGGACTTTGAGTATAATCAAAACATTCCAACTAAGCCAGTTAATATGGTGAGTCACTATGATGCAAGAACACAATGGTGCTGGGCTATCTTCAAGTCTGGAGATAGTTAGAAAGACATGGGACTGTTATTTCAGAGACTCCCATTCCATGAGGCCAAGCATTGGTATTTTAAAATAAAAGAATAAGAAAGGGTCTAGAGAAATGGATCAGCAGTTAGGCTCCTGTCTTCTGCTTTTCTAAAAGTCTCATGTTCTGTTCCCTGTACCCACAATGTAGCTAACTGTGACTCCAGTTCAAGAGGATCAGTCATTTTCTTCTATCCTCCATGGGTATTGTACACATGACACATGACACACAAATATTTTTGCAGGCAAAACACCCATAAACATTAAAACTTTTTTCCTGATTTTTTTTGAGGCAGTGTTTCTTTGTATAGCCCTGTCTGTCCTGGGAACTTGCTCTGTAGACCAGGCTGGCCTCAAACTCACAAAGATCTGCTTGCCTCTGCTTTTTACGTGCTAGGATTAAAGTTATGCACCATCACTACCCCACATTAAAACTTTTAAAGAAAAGAGAAAGATTATTCTTTTGGAGTCAATAACCCCTGGCTCTAACCACTCCAGAGAGGAGAACAGGAGCTTGCATGCCACTGTTTCCCTATAATCAAATGCTAACTTGTCAAATGTTTCAGTGGCCACACACTTCTTTTTGAAACATTAAAATCCATGCAGGTGTAAATCCCAAGCCCATGTCCTCTGTAGGTAATAGAAAGAATATAAACTCATTGTCTTAGAATAATTAGTTATTTTAAAAAACTCATTTCGTTCTGTGGAAGCAGAATTTGCTTTCAAAAGGAATCAATGGAAACCACAGAAGCTGCACTACTCACAATCAGACATGATACTTCTCTAGAAGAGCTAGGTCAGCCAGCCAGAGGAGCTACTTTGCAAATACAGGTGCAACAGCTCCAGCATATACCCAGAGTAAAAACACTGATAACGCAAGTTTTTAGGAAGTACTTACAAATCCACAGTAAACACTAAGTATTTCAACTGCACACAGCTTCGAGCTAAATGCTCAAGTGCTTAGACTGAGTGGTTTAGTATGGAGGCCAACTGTTCTACCAAATTTCTGATTTCTTTGGAAATGCAGTTAAGTCATATGGTGTTTTGCTGGGACAGACAGGTGAAAAGATATTTTGCTGAAGAAAACACAGGTGAAAAGATGTTTTGCTAAAGTAGACACGTAAAAGAATGCTGAAGCAGACATATGAGAGAATGTCCTGCTGAAGCAGACACGTGAGAGGACACATGATGTTTAGAAAGAATAAATAGAACTACAGACACTGGGGAGATGGGCATTCATTCAACTTACATCACACTGCTGATCTTCAACTGTTGTGACTTCAAAGAGAGCAACTAACCAAAGAGCTTCTTGGGGAATACTGGCAGCTTCTTGTTCCTGTGGACTCTGGCCAATTGGTGAAGCCTAGCAGTTTCTTCAGGATCGAACTGTCATTCCTGATCCATGTGTGGTGTCTGCTGAGTGGACTGGACTGCAGCTGCTGATTTGTGTTTGGTGTTTGGTAGTGGACTAGACAGGATATTGAAAATTGGAATCGCATCAAAGGACTATTTCTAAATAGTTCCACTTTCCCCATATCCTAATAACCTTTTCCACTACCTCTGGTGGGTGGTGGGTTAGAAGAGAGGTTGAAGCATTTAAGAACCCTTATTAAAGCAATTTTTGAAAATCTAAGCCTATAACCACTGGTAACTCACCTCAAGGCTCTGCTCCCAGGAGACCATGCTAGTCCCTGACACTGAGAAATGTCTACAGGTTTCTGATCCTTCTGAGTGCTGCAAGAAAAATGCAGCAATATGAACTTCAAAGAGAAAAAAAAATCTATTTTATTTCTTTCCTAAAACTGAAATGGGAGACCAGCCTCATCTACAGAGCTAGTTTCAAGGTTATACAAAGAAACCTTGTTTCAAAAACCAACCAATGGCCAGCCACTGTCCCTCAGGAGGTGGGGACAAATAGGTTCAGGGGTGGGGGGGAGGTCTCCAGAAAAGCCAGGAATGCTGGGAGTGTTACAGCTCTTAGAAGAGAAGCTAGATGGTTTAAGAGGCCTGGGGGTGGGGGAGGCTGTCAGAGTCCCGGCTGTCTTGTCAGTTACAGCAGCAGAGTTGGTGGCCAGAGGTGGCAGAAGCCCCAGGTCCAAAATGCAGTGGTGAATGCTTTGGGAGAAAGAACTCTTCCCCAAGTGTTACAACTCAGTAAAGATAGCCACTCTTAGGTGATCCTTGGTGAAATAACTTGTGTGTTTTATTCCATGTGGATAGGGACTATATAAACATCAAGGAGTGGGGAGGGTGTTTCCTATTGGCTCAGTTTGAAACAATAGTGATGCAAACATGAGGGAGGTCATGTGTTACCATACATAACTGACTACCATGTTCCTCTCAGTGAGGTGTGGTTGCGTGTTCCAAAATAGGTACAGAAATGGGTAGGGAAGCAGCTCCTGGAGGTCTGAGCTCACTCAACCTTACCAGTTCTTTTGTCTGGTGGCATGGCTCACTTGCCCTACACCAACTGTGGGCCTGAGTATCAGAGGCTTTCCATGCCAGGCCTGGTGCAAAGGTTCTGGAAAATGGAAGAGAGAGCGATCAGGGAGATGAAGTCTCTGCCTGTGCCTTCCAGGTTACTTAGTAACTCCAAGCCACTCTGCACTGAATCGGGTGGGGCTGGGCTGACTAGCCAGTGAGGAGTGCTGTGGAGCCTCAGGAGAAACTTCAGGAGAGCAGATCTTTTCTCAAGTGTTACAGCTCATAAAACAAAAGGCTCAGGTGACAGAGTAGTTCTCACACACATTTAATTCCCTGGATAGGGTTTATATACAGGTTTGGGGGTGATTCAGGGTTAAGAGCAGGCACCTCTCATTGGCTTGGACTGAGAGCTTGGGGGAAACCTTATTTGCATGTGGGAAGGCTTGGTAGCTGATAGCCACACACCTCTCCTGCAGGGGTGGGGGGTTGGGGGATATGGGGAAGGTAACTTCGCCTGGAGACAGAGGCCCAGGAGACATGATTGAATACCTTTTGTTCCATGTAGGTGGAAATCACCACCCATGGAGTCCCCTGGCTTCCAGACCTTTGCTTGACTGGAGACCAGGCTGCTTGTGCGCAGCCCACTGCCCCACAACCAACCAACCAACCAACCAAATAAACAAATAAACAAATAAAACTGAAACTGTATATAAGCTTGTTGATCTGACTTTCCAAAGTCTGCTTCCTTTCATTCTAGAGGAGAAGCTGCTGTTTTAAATAGACATTTTGAAGCTAGACTCTTTAAAGTTGAAACTCTGTGGACTTTACATTGTTGGTACCATATGTTCTTTTAAAGAATATCAATGTTGGGGATGGAGAGATGATGCCTCAGCAATTCTTATCCACCAGAACACTGAAATTCACAATCCAAGACCCATGTGAAGGGGCTCACAACTACATGTAACTCCAACTTTGGGGATTTTTTTCATGCTCCTCAGGCCTCCATGGGTACAAGCACATGCACTGATATTCACACAAAAATAGTTTAAAAAATAAGCATCAGCTTGAAAAACTGCCTTACTTGCTTTGGAGCTATGCTAAAATTTCAACTACTTACTCTGCTAGCTATATAGTCAGTATACACTTTGGCAATTTTTCCTATTTTATCTAGGTGAACTCAAAAATAGTTCCACAAAAGGCGTGTTAATACCAAGAGTACATACATCCCCACGAACCTGTCACATGTCCTAAAATCTTTATAATTTTGGGTATATACAAATCAATAAAATGGTTTGTTAATGGTTTGTTAATGGTTTTTTTTCCCACCTCTGATGCTCTGGACCAGAGCTGCTTAAACATTTCAATTCATGCTTGGTTTTACCTGAAAAATTCCTGCATCAACCCAGAAAAATAGGTATATAATGTAGGTATATAAATCAAACAGTTAATAGCAATAAATTACAAAGAAATTTAGACTCAGAAATACAGATGTGTAACATAGGTACATGGATCAATATTTAATGATAATAAATCACAAAGAAATTTATTTTTAAAAACTCTATGGGGGGGGTAGGAAAGACAGTCAAGTGGCTGAAAGTGTATACTGCTCTTGCAGAGGGATTGGGTTGGGTTACCAGCATTGCTTCTGGTGGTTCAAAAACATTTTACTTCATCTCTGTCACTGCCGTCTCCAAGCAGCAGAAAAGAAGTGAAGAAACCGATGTCCTCAAAGCAGTTTATTCAGGAACATAACTATGTGCACTAAAACGATCCCCCTTCCTTTTTTCCCTGATCTCTCTCAGCCATCCCCTTTTATACCCTCTAGTCCACTCCCCATCACCCCATTCCACATAGGCATAGTTCATTGGCTCAGGACTACATTTGTCGCATCATCTGATCTTTCATCGTGGTGTATCTGTACAGTGCAGTTTAACGGACGGACGTGGCTATCTTGAGGGATATGAGGATGTCAGTTGTTAGCCGTTAGACTTGTCAGCAGTCCCAGGCGCCATCTAGGGGCCGCAGCCAAACCAGCTCCTCACACATCTCTAAAATAATTTAGCTCTCAAGAATACAGTTTAGCATCCATTGCCGCACCCAACCTCTCCACCCAGTCAGATCTCCCACATCCATTTCCAGGGTCTACCTGGTTTTTCTCCAGATGAGTTTCCCTGACCCATCCACACCTTCTCCCCAGCCAATCAGATCTATCACAGGGCCTAATCCCAATCTGCCCTAGCCTAGTCTGTCCGTTCCCGCCTGGGCCTCAACCTAGCTCTAAGATTCTGCCAGAACCTGTAGTGAGAGTTGTGGTTTCTTTAAAAACAAACAAACAAACAAACAAACAAACCAACAAATAAAAACAGTTATGTAAACATGTTTTTGTTTTAATTGCAGGTGTGGGATATGGGGCTGCTTCAGATTATCCACAGTAATAGACTATTTGCCTACTGTGTACTCTGGCAGGGGCATGATTTTGCCAGCTCCAGATAGTTTAATTCTGAGGACTCTGGAGAGGGTAAAAATACCAGAGACACAGAAAGTGTATGAGAAGGAGAAGGAAGAGGAAGAAGGAGGAGGAGGAAGAGGAAGGAAGGAGGTGGAGTGGAAGAAGATGAAGAAAGGAGGAGGAGGAGGAAGAGGAGGAGGAGGAAGGAAAGAAGGAGTAGGCAGTGGCTTGACTCTTTCTCCTGTTGTTTCCTGCTGTTACTGTTGCTGGGGGTTGAGAGAAAAGAAACAGAAGTTGGAGGTATCCTGATGAGTCAAAAGTTGGACTCATGGCAAGGAACTCAATGCCTCTACTCAGCAGGAAGTAGTTTAAAGAGTCCTATATTCTACAGGAAACCCACCTCAGGGACAAAGACAGACACTACCTCAGAGTAAAAGGTGGGAAAACACTTTCCAAGCAAATGGTCTGAAGAAACAAGCTGGAGTAGCCATTCTAATACCGAATAAAATCGACTTCCAACCCAAAGTTATCAAAAGAGACAAGGAGGGGCACTTCATATTCATCAAAGGTAAAATCTTCCAAGATGAACTCTCAATTCTGAATATCTATGCTCCAAATGCAAGGATATCCACATTCATTAAAGAAACTATAGTAAAGCTCAAAGCACACATTGCACAGCACACAATAATAGTGGTAGACTTCAACACTCCACTCTCATCAATGGACAGATCCAAGAAATAGAAACTGAACAGAGACACATTGGCAAATGGATGGATCTTGAGAATATCATCCTGAGTGAGGTAACCCAATCACAAAAGAACACATATGATATGCACACACTGATAAGCGGATATTAGCCCAGAAACTTAGAATACCCAAGATACAATTTGCAAAACACATAAAACNCAAGAAGAAGGAAGACCAAAGTGTGGATACTTTGCTCCTTCTTAGAATGGGGAGCAAAATACCCATGAAAGGAGTTACAGAGACAAAGTTTGGAGCTGAGAGAGAAGGAATGATCATCCAGAGACTGCCCACCTGGGGATCCATTCCATATACAACCACCAAACGCAGACACTATTGCATATGCCAGCAAGATTTTGCTGACAGGACCCTGATATTAGCCATCTCTTGTGAGGCTATGCCAGTGCCTGGCAAATACAGAAGTGTACTCACAGTCATCTATTGTATGGAACACAGAGGCCCCATCAACTGTGATGGTTTGTATGTGCTTGGCCCACAGAGGGGCACTATTAGAAGGTGTGGCCCTGTTGGAGTAGGTATGTCACTGTGGGTGTGGGCTTTAAGACCCTCATCCTAGCTGCCTGGAAGCCAGTATTTTGCTAACAGCTTTCAGATGAAGATATAGAACTCTCAGCTCCTCCTGCACCATTCCTGCCTGGAAGTTGCCATGTTACTGCTATGATGATAATTCCTCTGAACCTGTAAGGCAGTCCCAAATACATGTTGTCCTTTATAAGAGTTGCCTTGGTTATGGGGTCTGTTCACAGCACTAAAACTCTAAATTAGACATCAATATGGATTCTGCTCTAAACTTTTTTTGAAAATGCCTGAAGCCTGGCCAGATACTACACAAAAGCTGCTCTGGATTGCAATGGGGTAAGGACACATGACAGTGTCTTAACAAAATAGGGATTAAGAAGGCACAGACTAATCATGGCATTAGAATCAATAACAAAAAAGTAAAGATGGGAGGATTCCTAGAAGAATAGGAGGATAAGAGAAAAAGGAATATGCAGTTAGTTCAAGGTAAGAGCTAACTCTATGCTCATATCTAAGGAGCTAGGAAACATAAGGGGCTAGAACCTGAGTGTGGATACCAAACACCACTTCCAGACCTAGCACACACCGGATATTTGTTACTATTTATAACCCTTGTCACACATTGTTACTATTTAACAGTGCTTAAATGTCACCTCTCCAAATAAGTTTCAATGGCTTCCAAACTAGTCACCCCTGGTTACAATAGGTTTCATGGCAATACTTAGAATTACCTGTTATTTTTTTTTTATCTACTTCATTATTTGCTTGTCAGTTTTTTATCTTCTCTATACTATCTCAATTTGATTATTTCCACTCTTTCCTAAGCAATTTATGCCCTGGTGATTTAATTTCCTGATCACAGTAAGGTGGAACATATTATATTGCTTATTAATAGCATCGTGAAAGTTTTGTGCCCATGAATAACTAGGCCCTAAGAGAAAATATGTTGATTTGCTAAAACTGTTTCACAGGTCCTAAAACAATACAAAAACTAGGTACATGCTTGATAAATGTGTAACTGAAGTAATATTTGACAAGATGGATGAATGATGAAGCAAGATTTACACAAATTTAAGTATTAAGGTATAGGCCAGAGAAAAAGATAGAGAATATTGCTTAAGGTATTCACGAGGTAGCTTAGGTCTACCAATGACTCAGCAGAATATAGATAATATCTTAGAAGTAGAAGCCAAGCCTGTGTTTTATGACATTAAGTAGCCAAAAAAAGGGAAAATAGGCAGGAATTCAACAAAGAGAGTTAACTGAGGAAAGACCTGTTGGTGCTTAGCTACAGGGATGCCTTATTATTGTCTGACATATTTGTAACTATATATTTGGTCTATGTATTTGGTAACTATTTGTAACTATATATTTGGTCTTTCAGATCTTGATATAGAGACCCTATAAACATAGTATATATCTATAGCCCATTGAATGTGAGGCAAGAATCTACACTTGGTGTGTAAAGAGGAATGAATCTCTCCCAAAGCTGTTGTATCTAATGCTGACTCTAGGTACAAGCATCAAGATTTAATTCATTTTTTGACCACAAAGCAAATACTATAAAAGTTGGAAAATTTGAGCCAGGCGTGGTGGCACACGCCTTTAATCCCAGCACTTGGGAGGCAGAGGCAGGTGGATTTCTGAGTTCGAGGCCAGCCTG
>NW_018392385.1:1925-27063 GCF_900095145.1 Mus pahari | reverse complement strand
AAAAAAAAAAAAAAAAAAGTTGGAAAATTAAGCCATTGATATGTAAATACCCAAATATTTATTGCAACACTTACTATGAGTGATGAAATGTTCACTTAGTCTCAAGGATCATACAGTCGGCAGAAATTTGGATATACAAATGAGCATGCCCTTTTCCAGGAGAATGCAAAAGCTCCACAGGAAAGCAGTCACTACTTAGCTGTCTAAGTAAACTTCAAGATGGTTTCTGCTGTGAAATTTCAGAGTAGTTCCTCCCCAAAGCTCCAGGTCCTAGTCCATTGTTTGAGAGTCAGGAAAGTCCCAGCCTAAACAAAAGATTACTCTACAGTGGAACCTTAAGAGGTAAGAAAAAGTACTTCTGATTAATCTACTGCCATTCCTTCCTCAATCCATCATCCACCTTACAGATTTTTTTCTTATACATTTACTGTTTTTTGTTAAATTTCAATTACACTATTCATTTTTGAGACAAAGTAACTGGCCTCAAACTCATTGCTGTCATCCTGCTTCTGTCTCCCAAGTGCTGGAATTATAGGTTTTTGTCACTATGGGTAGTTTTACTCCCATGAATTTTGAGTGGCTATTCCAAACAAACAAACAAAAATTCTGAGAAAAAAATCAAATGTTCTCCATGCATCAATATCCAAAGGAATAAAATCTCCTTGTGTTGCTTTCCTGCTTTCAAAAGAATATTTCATTATTTCTTCCTCCTTGTGCTAGGCTGTGTTCTATTACTAGAACAAATGCCTGAGAGAAATAATGTAACAAATAGATTTACACTGGCTAACAGTTTCAGAGGTTTAGGGCCAAGGTCAGCTAGCTCCAGTGCTTTGGACCTGAAATGAGGCAAAGAATCACCAGGGAGAGTATGTGGTCTAGGGTACATAAGGGAAGCAGAAGGAAGGCCTTGGGCACATGATAGACCCTTCAAAGACACAACACATCCAGTGACTACTTCCTCTAACATATCCCACCTAGCAGTCTAAGTAGCTATGAATTCATCAGTGAATCCATTGGTTAAGGTAAAATATACTCTCAACAGGGACAACAGCTGTAGAACATGTATTCAGTATACAAGACTTTCTCAAGGACACAGAGAAAAGATCCTTCTAAACACAGTGGCAGGCTCCCCTGGAGTGCATAAGGCAACTCATTGTTCTTCTCCACATCCTGTTCATTTGCCTTCACATGAACCTGTGGACATCTGCCACCATGTCATAAGAATATCCTTCTTGATTCCTTGGGTAAATATTCTGAATTCAGTGCCAGGATGACCTTTAAATGATTAAAAACTGTGCTGTTCCCTGATTGACTCCCTGTACCTTGCCCCTTTCCAGGTCAGTGCTTTTTTTTTTGTCATACTTGCTGATGACTATGACAACATTTTGACGTATTTATTCAGGAATCTGCTCCAGACTTAAGGACATGCTGGTAGTTTGATACTAGTGTTGATGTTCAGTGCTCATTTCAAAGTCAGAACAATAGCTCTTAATAAAAACAACCATTTTTGTAGTAAAATAGTTTTTGCCTAATCTCAAGAATATTTTCAACAAAAAGTCTTTTCTGATCCAAGAACAGGGTATAGAAAAATTCACTGAGAGTTGAAAGAACTCTGAAAATCTATACAAATAGGCCTCATGAAATATTACTAACCCTACTCCTGTCCCTCCCCAACCCCTCCCTATCTATGGAACGCACTGTCTCTAGATAAAACTGTTACTAGAACTGTGTGACTTGACTCTAATTATGATGAGTCTTTAAATAAAACTCCAGGAGTGGACATTTTTATAAAGGGGCACAAATTTTACTCTTGAGTTTGTAAATGTCTTAAGAGATAAGGGAAGTGGAAGATGCTCTGGAATAAAGAACACATGAAAAAAAACCACTTAAAATGAATATATAATATGTGTGTGGTGCAAGATGAATTGTGGATTGCACACCTTTCTTCGACAAAACGTAATAATACCAGACACATTTTTAAAGAAAAGAAAGCATTGTATATATGTGGGATTTAAATAATTAAAGCCTGCTCTCTGGGACAGGCATTGTAATATAGGTGCCTGTAATGCTTGAGCTCTAGAGGCTGAACTACATAAGACCATGTTACCAAAAACAAAAGCAATAATAATAATAATAATAATAATAATGACGATAAATTATTCACTTAGCATGTAGTTAAATTTTGATAGAAAATACTTAGTTTTACAAAAATTTATTGGTGAATATTTAATGATATGAGAAAACATTGTATCTGCTCTTCAATTAACATCTAAAACCTCAAAGCCAAGGGCATAAACACTTCAAGTAAAGTACATGTACAGACACTCTGCTGAAGACGTACATCTGAGCTCAACCATAAGGTCACCCATAGAGATATGTTTGAAGTTGCCTTCAAATGATTTCGACCTTCAGTTTTTCAAATAGTGCCATGTATGCCCACATACAGTCAAGAGGCAACAAATTCCTTAGGAAATATTTCCCAGGCTCTCAAGCATGTATTCTATGAGCATATAAAAGTAACTATTGTTTAGTAACTTGAAACTTGGCATGAAATAATGGAATAATGCAGTAATAGAAATCTAAAAAAGAACAAGGTAAATAGCAGCAATAACAGATAATGAGTGTAAGTGAGCAGCAGGGCTACAATCCTCTGTGGCACTCAGACCCTGCCTTCTTTTAAGGAAAGCCCTGCGTGATGTCTGTGCACCCAGTCCTACAGGTCCACCCTCCTCAGAGAAAAGAGACACAGACACCAAATAGTAATAAGAATAAAGCAATGCTTCCTTGACGGATTCCTTCTTGCCATACATCACAAAGTGCCATGATCTTGAGGAAAAGCCTCATTCAATGATGACAAAACGGTCCCCAGTGTAGCTGCAAGAGGGAAAGCAAATTTTTAAAATGTATCTAAATTTATATTGAAGAAAAAGTTCATTTCAACTAACAACTGCTCCACTGTCTTTGTAAGGTGAACACTATAATAGACATGGGGACTGACTGACTACTAGAGTGTACAAATTAATAAATTAATAATTAAATGAGTTGAGAGTTTTACTCTAATTTGCTGTGTTTCAGCCTAAGCTAGTCAATGCTACATCACCTTATAGTTTTTTGCCTAGCAGGAGGGGGGATTCCTGGGCTGTTAGCTATTGGCTGATTTGACTACAGTTCTACTCTCCCAGCATAGCAAAAGCAGAAAGACTGTAACAATCTTTGTTTCTCTACATTGGAACAATGAGATGAGATCAGTAGTTGAGTAGAATGTCTTAGAAATAAATTTCTCTTCAGTATGCAGTTAAGATTAGAATTATGTCTCCTGATCTCAGTGCAGTCTGTTTGACCTCAGCCAAACTGAATTTGTCCTGACTGGCAAACTCAATAGCTTCAAGACTCCCATATGAATCATGCCAAGGTTCTACTGTCATCTCTTCATTAAGAATGTCCTCAAAACTTGTTGATATGTGTTCCCGAATTCTGTTTCCGTGTTTGCTGCAGACGTAAAGCTGCTGTAAGCCAGCTGGCCCTCATGCACAATGATGAAAGTCACAAACTCAGCTCTGACCTCCACACTCATGTCACAGAGAAAATGTGTTTAGTTATCATAATTGGGCTTCACAGAGTATATCTTTTGGTTTTATTTCTAAACTGTTTTTAAATAAACATATTACACTTAAGATCACTCTATTTAAACCTATAATCTGTGGAGTAGACTTTTTTTTTAAAAGAGTAATCATTTCAGTGCTGGTGAGATGATTCATTGGATGGTATTCACTGGATGGATGATATTTCTCATCCAGAAAACAGGAGTTCAGATCCAGTACCCAAGTTAGAGTCTCACAGTCACACATAACCTCAGCTCCAAAATCTGACATGTGCTTTTGTCCTATGCAGGCACATAAACAAGACATATTCAAAAAAATTAAAATAGAAATATAGTTTTTCAAGAATAGCAGTGCCAAGTGTGATGTATTTGTGACTTTGTAATAAATATTAATGTAACTGTTATCATCTTGTAAGCAGTTTCAAAGGTAAGTTATAAAAATAATAACAATATAATTCATATTAAAATTCAGATTTCACATGTTGAAAATGATTAACTCTGGTCTACTGAGATGAAAAAATGTTTTCTACAAAAGCCTAACAACTAGAGTTTGATCCTCAGGATCCACATGGTAGAGTAGCAGCATAGAATCCTAACTCCTTCAAGCTGTCTTCTGGGAAACATAAACACACACACACACACACACGCACGCACGCACACACACACACATACACACACACACACACACACACCAATAAGTAAAATCAAATTCTAAAACAATAGTTAAAGAGTAACTTGTCCTTGTCACATACGCATGTTCTCAGTTTTTAATGTTGCAAAGTCAATAAAAGTTCTTTGATATTTATGAAGAAAACAAATCAAAATCTGGCACTGGCTTTTGGGTAAGACATGGGACAAAAAAAATGTAAGAAATATAGGAGTAAAATATGTGGCAAGACTTAGAGACTGTCCCACCTGGGGATTCATCCCATGTACAGTTACCAAACTCAGACATGATTGTGGATGCCAAGAAGTGCATGCTGAAAGGAGCCTGATAGGGCTGTCTTCTGAGAGGCCCTGCCAGAGCCTTACAAATAAAGAGGCAGATGTTAGCAGCCAACTATTAGACTGAGTGCAGGGTCCCTAACAGAGGAGTTACAGAAGAGACTGAAGGAGTTAAAGGGGTTTGCAATCCCATAGGAAGAACAACAATATCAACCAACCAGACCCCCCACCCCAGAACTCTCAGAGACTAAGCCATCAACAAAGTAGTACACATGGCTCCAGCTGCATATATAGCAGAGGATGACCTTGTCATGCATCAATGGAAGGAGAGGTCCTTGGTCCTATGAAGGCTTGATAGATGCCCCAGTCTAGGGGAATTGAGGGCAGGGAGGAGTGAGTGGGTAGGTGGGTGGAGGAATACCCTCATAGAAGAAGGGGGAGGGAGGGTGTAATAGGGTGTTTCCAGGAGGGAGGGAAACCAGGAACGGGAATAACATTTGAAATGTAAATAAAGAAAATGTCCAATTTTTTTTTTTAAGTATGTGGTAAGACTGAAGCTTGAAAACCAGGACATAAAGAAAAATACATCACATGGAGTAGCTTCTCCCTTGCAGAGGGAATCAAGCAGGGTTAACTTCCCACTGGCTTCACAGGGGAAAATACTTTAAAACTGTTTTACAAAAGAGTATCTCGCATAGAGATTCTAAAAAGGAATTGGAAAATAATAATAAAAAATAATAATATGAAAATTAGTAGATTATCTGAATAGGCATTGTTCAAAATGTGATATATCAGTGATCCACACTATCAATGCAACTAAAAGCCTTAACTGGAAGAAGTCAAAACCACAATGACATATAATGCTATCTCAAAATGGTTAATATCAACAAAGAAACTTACCAAATATGGCAAAAATGTACAGAAAGATTGGATCATTATAAACAATAAGAACATAAGTCAGTACAACAGTCTGGAGGATTTTCAAAAACCTAAAAAATAGAATAATAATATGAACCAGCTATCAAACTACTGCAACACATCCAAAGGAAATTAAATCTGTGAATCAAAGAGATACCTGTACTCATTTTTGTGGTAGCTCTGCTTATAATCATTAAGATAGAGAAACAATCCAGAATCAAGTGACAGATAAGTAGATAAAACATACCTAATGGAATATTATTTTACCATAAAAACAATTGAATTATGTGTGCCAATAATAGCTGAACCATATTATATTAATCAAAATAAGACATGGGAAAGAAAAGATGGCAGAACAGAGCAACATCTTGCAAAGAGAAGCAGAACTAGAGATGCAGCAGCAGTGAAAGGTATGAGAGCATGGCCATGGCAGACAAAAAATGTTTGAGGGACAAACATGTTGAGGGAAGAATGCATGGGGCTCTGGGCTGCAAATATACTAGCCATACCCAGGACTGGTAGGGTAACTGGTGACAAGTGCAGGGTGGTGTACAGCAGCCTGGAAAATGCATAGGTCCTGGCCCCAGACACACTGTCCAACTGTAAGATCACCCTGACTCTGAGCAACAATAGGATATCCAAGGTAAAAAATGGTTCATTTTCTAGGTAAAGTTTCCTAGAAAGGCTTCCATAATCCATAGTGCTACCAGAAACCAGATTGATGCCCAAGATCCACGCAGCCACTGGCTGTTATGCACAGGGATGCATCTTTTGAAGTGGTATCAAGGATTGCAAACTCATTACTGAGAATGAGAGACATTGGATTATCTTTTTCCATACCTGCCCCACCCCACCGAAACAGAAAAAATAAAAAATAGAAACAATTCAAACATGAAGCTATTGAAGAGAATCCTTAAAAATAGTAATAAAGATGCTGAAGTATATATAGCCCTTCATAGTTGACTGATGGATTATGGTAGGGGTGAGGGGTCCAGGGTAGGTTGGGGAGGTGAGGAATGGATTGGGGGCTGAGAGGGGTGAGGAGAGTGGAGGTAGTGGGGGAGGTGGGTGGCACTAAATTCTCTTTAAGGAGATGACCACCGGAAGTTTGATCAATGAGTATATGAGTAGCACAAATTGAACTTAGTGAGGTTTATTTGGGGGTGGGGGTACAAGGGTGGGAGACCTTGACCTGGGAGGAATGAGAAACAAGTGTGATCAGGGTATATTGTATGAAATTCCCAAAGAATTAATAAAAACATTATGCTGCTGGGGACAAAAAGAGAAAGAAGCAAAGCACATAAAAATAAATACTCTATAATCTCATATGTGGAATCTTAAAAACATTAATCTCATGAAAATGGAGACTACAATGTGGTCACTAAAAGCCAGGGACTGTAAGAAAAAGGGGAAGGTGTGAGTAGTTGTTTACCAAGTAGCAAAATACAGTTGGAGAGGGGCAATATGTTGCATTATTCTATATTCCCCAATCAGGAAATCAAAAGAGGAGGGAAAACTCACATCACCATGACAAAATAACAGGAACCAAGAAACTTTGCTCATTGATAATTTTCAACATCATTAGTCTCAATTCCCCAATAAAAAAATACAGATGAACCTGTTTGATTAGGAAACAGGATCTATCCTGCTGCTGCCTCCAAGAAAAATAACTTATTGTCAAAGATAAATATTACCTCAGAGTAAAAGGATGGAAAAAGATAATCCAAGTAAAAAAATGCTCTAGCCATTTTAATATCTGATGAGATAAACTTCAACCCAAAACTAATCAGAAGAGATATGGAAAGAGGCTACATATTCATCAAAGGAAACATCCAGCAAGAAGCTATTGTAATTCAAAACGTTTACACATCAAACAAGTTCATAAAAGAAACACTAATACAGTTAAATCATATATTGTCTCTCGTACATTAGTAGTGGATGACTGCACTATCCCACTCTCATCAACAGACAAATAATCCAGACAAAAAACTAAACAGAAAAAAAAAATAGAGCTAGATGAAATTATAAATCAAATGAGCCTAGGATATATTTACAGAACATTACCATCCAAAGACAAAAGAATATACCTTCTCAGCACTTCATGGGACCATTTCCAAAATGTGTTGGACCATATATTCAGACACAAAGTCAGCCTCAATGGATATAAGAAAAATAAAATAACACCCTGCATCTTATCTGAAAGCCCAGATTAAAGCTGTATATCAATAACTACAGATACAACAAAAAGCTTACAAACTTATGGAAACTGAAAACTCCCTACTGAATGAAAATTGGGTCAAGATGGAAATTTAAAACGTTCTAGAATTGAATGGAAATGAATACACAACCTCTCAAACTTATAGGACATAATAAAGGCAGTCCTAAGAGGCAAGTTCATAGTACTAAGTACCTGCATTAACCCCCCCCCCCAAAAAAAACCAAAAAAAAAACCAACCCAAAAAAACCCACAGAAACCTTACACTAAAAAACTAATGGCACACCTGAAAGCTCTAGAATAAAAAGCAAAAATTACACTCAAAAGCATTAGACAGCAAGAAATTGTTGGGTTTCAAACCCAAGATAAATGGCAGAGTTACTGTTTAACATATCATACCAACTGTTGGACTGAGCAAAGAGTCCCCAATAGATAATTTAAAGAAAGAACTGAAGGAACTAAAGGGGTTTGTAGCCCCATAGGAAGAACAACAGTATCAACCAACCAGACCCTCCAGAGTTCTCAGGGACTAAACTACCAACCAAAGAGTATACATGGAGGGACCCATGGCTCCAGCCTCATATGTAGCAGAGGAGAGGCACTTGACCCTGTGAAGGCCCCAGTTGTAGGGTAATTTCAGGGCGGGAAGGTGGCAGTGGGTGGGTCGGTAGGGGAACACCTCATAGAAGAAGGGGGAAGGGGGACAGGGTAGGGGATCTTAAGGGGGAAACAGGGAAAGGAGATAACATTTGAAATGTAAATAAAGACTTCAGTTTTAATGACATTATGCAGCTACTGAGTGTGTGAAGAAATGGGTGTCTGATTCTTGTGCCTTTCTTGGATTCTTTTCCTTCTGTTGGCTTTTCTTACCCAACTTCAATAGGTGAAATTTTTATCTCATAGTGATAGTTTTTAATTTATCTTATTATATTTCATTTTGTTTTATTTTAGTATTATCTCTTAGAAGCCTATTCTTTACTAAGAGAGACAGAAAGTGAATTTATCTAGATGGAAGCAGAACTGGAGGGAACTGGGAGGAATAGAGGGAAGGGGAACTGTAATCATGATATATTGCAAGAAAAGAATCTATTTTTAAATAAAGGATGAAAAATCTCTGTGATTTCATCTTAATGAATAAGAATGACCAAGATTAATTAAACAAGACAGCTCATGTTGGTGAGGATGTAGGATAAGAGAAGCACTCATCCATTCTGAGGAGTAAAAACTCATCCAGTGACTTGGAAATCAGTATGTGATTTCTCAGTAAGCACATGTGTTTCTTCTGTCTTTTTCCTTGTTATTGATTTTCCTCTGTATACTTGTTTACTTTGTGTTATTCTGGTTTTTATGTTTGCTTATTGGCCTTTTTGTTTTCTAAAGACAGAGAGAAAGAGGGTAAGAAGTTGGATGTATGGGGAGGTGGAGAAGATCGAAGAGGAAATGAAGGAGGGGAAACCATAATCAGAATATACCATATGAAAAAAGTATTTTCTATTAAAAAAAGTTTTGCTGCATAGAGTAATCTGGGTTGGCAGTCATTTCTTTCCAAAAATTGGGATACATCATTCTACATTCTGGTTTTTAGAGTTTCTGTTTAAATAATTTNATNGATATATATATATATATATATATATATATATATATATATATGGCTTGGTGTTTTTATTGTGCAGCTTCATTATTTTTTCTTTGTTCCTTACACCTAGAGTTTTAACTATAGCATGGTTTGAATGGAGACTTTTTCCTGATCTTGTCTGCTTGATGCCCTAAAGGTCTCCTGAATCTGATGTCATTTCTTTCTCTACATTTTGAAAATTATATGCTATGATTTTGTATATCATTTGTGTATGTAGCCTAAACTGATTCTCCTGCTACCCACATGATTATAAAATTTTAAGCTTTGTGTCCCACAGATCCCAACTGTGCTGTTCATAGTTTCTTATTATTTGAAAAATTCATCATAATTTGATTTTCTTCCTTTTTATTATTAATATATTATTTGTTCTTTAGAATTTTCAATATGACTTATCTTTGATCATATGTACTCTACCCATATTTCGTCTTCCAGTTTCTCTGTGCTCCTAACTTCACATGATGTTCTTTTTTTTTAAATAAGATCTTGCTCAATTAATTTTACTTTAATTGCATCCCTGATAATCTGGTCCATTTTATTGATGAAATTTTCTACTAGGTTTCTTTTCAGTTGATTTGATGAGATTTTCTTGTTTAAAATTTCAGTTTAACTTTTTTTTGTATTTTTATAATTTTATTTTTGTGTATGTGTCTCTGTGAATGTATTAATGTGGGAATGCTCATGGAATCCAGAAGAGAGTATCATATCTCATGGAACATATAGTAGAGGGATTATAAACTGTATAACTTGAATGCTCAGAATTGAACTCATGACCTAGAAAAATATCAACTTCTCTTAATAATGAAGCCATCTTTCCCAACCCTTTTGTTTCCAGTACTGTTCAATTGAAGCTAACTTGTAGTAGGGTTAAAATATTCTTTATCTTTATTCTTTATAGTACTGGGGTTGTGATGTGTAGGGGGGGTGAGGGAATGGAGAAATGGGGGATGGGGTTGGGGCTAGAGAGGTGGGACATCCTCTTGGAGACAGAGGCAAGGAGAAATGGGATGAGGAGGTGTCAGAGGGCAGACCAGGAGGGGGATAATGACTGGAATGTAAAAAAAAAAAAAAAAAAAAAGATTAAAGTTTAAAAAAAAATAGAATGAATGTCAGCTGAGATAGGATAAGGAATAGTATTAATTCAACTTAGAAAAAAACTAAGGAGAAAAGTACATGGAAGTTTAAACTTCAATGTTTCTAATATCCACTGTTGTGGAAAGATTTAGTTAAGGCATACACATAAGAGGAGGTAGGGGTTGAGAAAATGAGGAAGTAATGAGAGGGAAGTATATGGATTATATGTATGGAGACCAGTAGAAGAACATACAATAAAATAGATATGGAGGCACACAGAACAGTCATGAAACATATAAATAATGTAAAAACAAAAGCAGGACCATTAAAACATGTTATGCAGGAGTCAATATTTTTAAAGATTAAAAATAAAAGACAAAGCTAATTAATATTTCTTCTTTGATAGAATGGATTTTAATTCATTCCCTCCCTGTGCTGTTTTAAATACTAAACTGCACTGACTGGGAAGGTGCAGCTTAGCTCTAGCTCAAACCTGTAAAACCAGAGTTTTGAGTGTGCAATGCTAAAGTGAGTTGTCTTTGGTTTGAGTTTCTGTTTAGTTAAATAAGGTGTCAAACGTCCTTTTCCCCAGTCCTTAGCACAAACTATTGATTTAGGGAAATATTCACCCATTATTTTTTTAAAATGTGGGGGATGGTCACACATCCCCTGCTTGGGTTCTAAACCCAAAGAAGGAATGATAACATCATACATACTATTTATATTTTGGGTGGAAATGGTCATCCTACCACAGTGAAAGTTATGCTAGCATCTACTTCTGTAGTCTCCACAGGCCAGGTCAGTTTGCAGGTGGCTGTGACATAGTCACCAATGTGCTTCCGATTTTGCATCATTGTTCCTTCTCACAGCATCAGGCTGCACATTACCCTTCAGCCTCATCCCCTCATCATGATTTTCCCTGCCTACTGTGATCCCAGCTGCTGTCATGCCTTCACAGCCTGTTTCATCTCTCCAGACTGTGATTCCTGCAGCATTTGTGTGCTGCTGAGCAGAATGGGATGGGAAGGGAGAGGAACTGAAGCACCTCTTGGTAGTTTCCATAGACATTGCCCAAGATGCATGGATTGTTGACATTCCTGCCTGCTGCTTTTGAGATTCCCTTCATCCTCAGTGATTATCTCCTGTAGGAATAGAAACTACTGTTCATTATCCTGTTTTCTTTCATAGATCACAATTTGGGCACAATCTGCCATCTCACTCAGAAGTCCTGTGCTTTTTATTTATTTATTTTTTTCCTTTTCACACCCCTACTGTTTTCTTCCCCTTAAGGATGCCTTTTCTTCCCACACAGTCCCTACATAGACTTTCATAACACAAAGATTTCATGGCCCTTTCTTTTCTACTTTCCCTCTTTCTAGATCATTCCCTTGCCCCTCCCCCATATAGTACTCTCCTTCATTTAATGTCATACACATATTTCTGATTAAATTTTTCCTTCATACATGCTACATTGAATTTTTATCTTTTTGTTATTTCTTTATTTTCCACTTAGTCTTTTTTTTTTTTTTACTTTTAATTTGGTGTTTTTGAGTTTTTGCAGTTGTTGTTATTTGAAGTATGTATAGATTGAGGTATTTTTGTGCTTGGTTTTCTACATTTTTTCCCAATATCTATCATAGTGCCTAGTCATAATTATGTCTGGGTGTAGTGACATAAACCTTTAATCTTAATACTTAAGATGTAGATGCAGGAGGATCAGAAGTTCAAAGCTAGCTTTGGCTATGAGAGATCCTATGTTAAAGACAAAACAAAGCAAAACTGAAAAAAAAAAAGAAGAAAAGAAACAAACAAACAAACAAAAAGTTTAGTGGACTCAGTGGATTCAGTCATTAAAAACACTATTTTTTCCCTGTCCTTTTACTCTAATATTTTGAATTTTATAAAAGAATTGCTGAAATACTGTGAAGTCATACTTGGCCTTTCCATCAGTGTTGGGTTCACTATCCCTGTAATAGAATGGCCTTTACTGAATATGCAGTGTGGACACTCTGGAAAACACTCGGGATCAGCAGCTTTACCCCTTGAGTTAGACACAAAGCTGGTATTCTGTAAGTTTCTAATTTGAACTATCTTGAAAGGAGTGTGCAGACATTGGGAGAACCGTGCCAACATCTTCAGCTTGTTGAAGTTTATAAGTTCGGCAGCCCTGTGCCTCACATAAGAGAAAGCCAGAAGTTATTTACTGGACAACAGCTTGACTGGACACCTATGTTATCAGAATCAAGGATTTGCCAAACATTTGAAGTCATGACCTTTCTAAATGGCCTCTGGCTGTGTGGTTGATTTTCATTTACTTCACTTCCCAACCTTTCCTGTTACTTACCAGGTTGTGGCAGCTTCTGATTGGTGTGCTCTACATATATAGTCCCATGATGTGGAACCCTGATATCATAAGTCTTCCTTGTCTCCTAGAATTGGAGCCTGATCTTGTGTGTTTCCTGCTCTTCTACTTGCCACCATGAAGTTCCTGGCACTCCTTGTGTTGCTTGGAGTTTCTACTATCCTAGTCTCTTGCCGTAAGTAAAGATTTTTACTTTAATTTAAAATGGGGGCCATAATACATGAAGATACTTACTCAGTGAAACATGAATTTATGGATACCTACATGCTGCTATTTCCTGTCCTCCTATCTAGTACCTGGTTCTATCTCAATTTTTAAACTTGAACAGTTTTTTTCTTTTTTATTAATTTACTTATTCACTTTACATCCTGATCACATTTATCTTTATCATTGTGTGTATGTCTGTGTGTGTGTGTGTGTGTGTGTGTGTGTGTGTCTGCCATATGGTGTCAGGGTCTCAAACATATTGTCGTGCATGTGAAGAGGTTAGAGACAGCAGACAGTTCTCTCCTTCAGCTATGGAATCAACTCATATCACCCAGATTGTAAAAGAGCTTTTACCTACTGAGCCATTTTGCTGGTACTCACCTCCATTTTGACACATCATTGTAGGTAGGTAGATTCCACCGCGGTTCCTAATTCAGTCCAGTTTTCCCTCTATGCTAAACATGGCACTGAAATGCGTTGTTAGTATCAATAAGCTACATTTGAGAAAGTGATTAAAGACTTATTTCAGGGAAGCAAAACTGACCATATGTTAGATGTCAAAGGTTTTCTTTTATCTGTGCATGTGTTTCCCTCAATCTGTCTACTTAGTTGTACATGTCTGTAGTAGTGTTTACATTCTCTATCTCATCAAAATGTTACTTAAGTTCTTCTGTCTTATTTTGCTTATTTTTCTTCAGAGGACGCGGAGACAAACGCTGCTGACACTTCTCAAACTGGTGAGCCTGAGTCTGAGTACCACTTATTACCTTCCTACCATAACCATTTTCCCTTCACAGACTCTTAGAAACCAATGTCATTTGGATATTATGAGATGTGACAAAATTTTAGAAAAATCCATGGAAAGTTGCACTCCGGAGTGTAAAATTATTTTTAATGCAATGACAACATTTTATTCCTCATATAAAGATAATTAAGCCTTTGATGTGGACTTAGAGGAACTCTAGGCATTTATTGTTCTTATGTAGTAGATAAAAGGTCATGAAGTCTGATACTATACTGTAACTTTTATATGTGAGTGCACGGAAGGTCTTCCACAAATTAAAGGAAGGGCTGATTATATAACTCTTGTGTATAAAAGACAGCAAGTGTCACAGGAACAGACAACAAATTCCTGAAAGTGCTATGGACTGAGGGCCTGGAACATATGCCAGGGTGGGTTGAGGCAGAAGCAGAGGCCAGTGCTTTACATAGGTGTGTTAGTCTCACAATGATGTTTGTTTTCCTTCTTAGAACTGGCACTGGAGGCTGTTGCCTAGGAAGTTTCTTTGTGAATTTTGGGCAATAGTGCCTGTATAGCATGGTTTTAGTTTTGTGTTCATGCCTGTCACAAAGTACTTGCTTATGTCTTGGTCAGTGTCATTGCCCAAGGAAATCATAAGGTCATAAAAGATAAATCAATAACTTATGTGATAGACTAAATATTTGATAGAATTAGTGAATTCAGAATAAAGGATGAATGTATAATCCTGGGTGGGGCCAATAACATTCCAAAAAAGAGTCAGTATCTCACTTGGAGGCTTTCCTTCTAATTTCAGCTGATTCTACTGGTGGAAACACTGGCTCTGAAACTCAGGCAGATACTACTGGTGAAAAGCAAGATGGTGATTCCTCTGGTTCAGTCAACGAACAAAATGAGAGCACTGATACCAACACTGCTAATGAGGCCTCTGAGGAAGACAACAAGGAAGAGACAAAGGATAACAGTACTGGGGATGATGCCTCCAAACAGAAAGGACAGAATAAAATCGCTGATCTGAAAGAAAAACTTGAGAAATCAAAGGCTGAAGCTCTTGAAAAAATTAAAGGAGGTAAAAATCATTTCATCTAATTTTGTTCTTTATGGAACTTTCGAATCCTTAGGTTCCCCATGGCCACAGTGAACTGTACTTCCCTGAGGAAGGAGGGGAGGGAGAAGAGACCCTTCTTTATTTCCTCTTTTCTAAATTCATCGTATTGCTTATATATAAGCACCAGAAGGATCAGAAGTTGACAAGAGTATGTTATCAATTTTAACTGCATCACTCTTGCAATATTAGATCAGTTAGAGACAGTGTACATTCAGCAGAAATCATTGAAAGTGTAAAGTGTCTCCATGTAGCATGGCAACTGCATGGCTTTTCTTTTTCTTAAAGAAAAGTCATGTTTTCTTTGGAGACTATTCTAAAAATAGAAATAGAAAATGGCTTTGTGATGAGGTCTTCCATGGATGACTGTTATAACATAAATCAGATTTCTAAAAGTTTAAAAATTTATTCAGGATGAGGGTTTTTTCCCCTAGCCCTTGAATTTTAAAGTAATACCAATTATATTATACTATATTATATTTTATGCATATGTCAGGCATCATGTTATAAAATTCACATTTCTGATGTGATTCAGATCTCTAGAAAATTAGTCCAGATAATATATACTCTAAAAATGAAAGAATGAGAGGCTTTAACTGAGCAGCTTTTCTCTGAGACAAAGGGCAGTGATGGAGGATGGTGTTTGCCTCAGAGGACAAGGTGCTGAGGAACCTTCTCCAGGTATTGCTTCTCTTTCATATCTGGACTGTAGTTTATCATCTTGCTTGGTGATTTGTGCTGGGCAGATGCTGAGTTGAGTATATGGCCATAGTTTCTTTACCAGAGAAGCTGGATTCCTTGGGCACTAATAGAAGGAAAATTAATGCTAATCACCCTCCTTTAAAACTCTGTAAAAGTCCAGCTTAATGGCTCCATTGTAGACTATATATCCAAATATTGTATATGGGAAATGAAAATTGGTTGGTTCATTTATTTTTGAGACTCTGGTTCAGTGTAGCTCAGACTAGCCATGAATTCTTGACCTTCCTGCCAGTAATTCCTGAAGGTTAGGAATCTGGGACTGTGCCACCACATCTGTGACTTTTACCTTTGGGGATGAAGATTTCATGGTTTTTGTTGTTGTTGTTGTTGATGTTGTTTTTGCTTCTACCAAACATAATAGTGTTGTTAGTCCTCCTTCAGGTTAAAACAAAAAAAAAATGAAATATCAAAAAACCTCCTTATATATTTTTCTCTCTTACAGAATTTTCTAAACTGGCTCAAAACTTGGCAGGAAGATTTAATCTGGGATGAGTTTGCATCTTCTACTACTGATCTTTCTGAAACAGACTAGAACATCCTCAATTTGATTTCCTCCAGTTATTTACTCTAACTGTTCTCTTTCTCTCTCTCTCATTGCTAACTTTTATCTTTTATCAAATAAATGATAATCATGAGCAGCATCAAAATGCTTTTTTTTTTTGGTATGAACTGATGATGAATGTATAGGCAAATCCATGGAGATGCATACTATTCTCAGGTACTTCCTTGAACTCTATTCAATAATTGGACTATAGTTTTATCTGAAAGATTATCACATTCATTCCATGATATAAACACAGAATTGAAAGTCTGAGAAAAATCTTTAAATAATATCTATATCTTTAAATAAGACATAAATATGAGTGCTCGCTTCGGCAGCACATATACTAAAATTGGAACGATACAGAGAAGATTAGCATGGCCCCTGCGCAAGGATGACATGCAAATTCATGAAGCGTTCCATATTTTTATTTGAAATGTAAATGAAGAAAATATCTAATAAAATAATAAGAAGAAAAAGAAGAAAAAAGATATAAATATTAGTCATATCACTAGAGGCCTGAGTTTTAATATTAATATACTATATTTTCAATATTAATATACTAATCAAGTGGTTTAAGTGTTCAGATTCATTCCTGTAAATTGTTTTGAATTATTATTATTATTATTATTATTATTATTATTATTATTTGTAGTGATTTAGAGGTGACAGTGATGAAATAAGCTCCTGAATCTGCTACTGACCTGACACAGGCAACCAGACTTTGAAGGTTTTAGGACTGAACTTGTCATTAACGTAGCAAATGAATTCTGGTGTTTACCAAACTACAAAACATCAGATGGGATCCTTCAGTGACAGTGATTAAATGAGACAAAACATTAAGAATCCCTCACAGTTTTGTTTAGTGCACCAAACAAGTTTAATATATGACATCAAGCATCCCCCCTCTCAGCTAAAGAATAAGCACTGTTCAATCAACAATTACAAATTTTGTTTCTTAGGCTTCTGTCTTTTTAGATAAGCTTCATTAAAATTCCAGATATTAGCATTTTATTCTCCCCGAAAGCATCAAATCCACAGAAATGTCTTGTTTCCCTGATAACTTGCCCTCTTTTCTGACTCAAGAACAAATGCTATGTTAACATTTTTGCAAAGGCACCTCCACTTCCTGAAATTTCTACTAGTGTGCTACTTCCTTGATTGACTAATGTGATAAACTTTCCTAGATTTTTCAGTTATAACTGAACTCCTGTTAGTCACCATAGCAAGTTGTGAAACAAACTGCAAAGTTAGAATGGCTGTTTTATGTGACTATAACTTGGTCCATTATTTGTTTCACTGACTGGACTAGAAATATATTCATCATTTGTCATAGGTATACAGGTAGTAGTCTAGGGGATTACTGACCTCATGCCATGATGTAACAATAGAATTGAAAGTCTGGGAAAGACAGAAGACACACAAAAAAGAAAAGGTAACAGATTTCTTGTCAACAGCTCCCATCTGTATGGGTGGGGCTATAAAGCAGACTTCTGGTAAACAGACTCTGGGTTGGGTGTTTTATTGGGTCTCTTAGTTCTTCCTTATTTCCTATTGGGTCTGCTTTGATACCTGTACCCAATTCCTTCTCACTGTTCTCTTCAGAGTGTCTTCTGGGAATAAGAAGCTAACATCTTAAGAGAGCCTGCTTTCACTTTCCTTGTTTACCAATGTCCCTCTAACTTTCTATCAGTTGAGTCTCAGCCATTTTCCAGGAACCCTGTGTCTGCAGTGTTGAAGGCTTTGTCTTTATTTTTGACTTTCTGATCAGAATTCATCAGTCAGATTTCTTAGCCACTATAGTGCACTCAGTTGGTTGATAATCCTTAAGGAGACTTTTGATTATTATAACTATGACTTTTGGGGCTGGAGAGATAGTACTTGCTGTTCTTGTAGACAACCTGGGTTTGGTTTCCATGATCCATACAATGGTCCACAAACATCTGTAACTCCAGTTCCAAAATGATTTTCTGGCCTCTGCAGACACTACTTATATATGTGGGAAATGTATACATTTGCAGGTAAACACTAATACATATAAAATAAAAATAATCCTTTAAAAAGATTGTGTTGGGTACTTTAGAGCCTGGGTTGCAGTTTCAGTGAAATTGAAGCTGTTTGGATTTTCTCAGGAGTAGGAAAATAGCAAGAGTTCACAAGTCTACCATCAAAAGTAAGGCCAGGAGCAGATGACCTTACTGCTGGATTTTACCAAACCTTTAGAAAACTGGTGGTAATGCTCCTTAATTATTCAAAGTTTAATGAGAGATTATCTCTCAAAACTCATTCTAGAAAGCCAAGTTACCTTTTTTACCCAAACTAGACAAGGACACGACAGTGAAAATGAAAAAGGAAAGAGTAGTTGTTAATGAACATCAATACAAAATGCAAAAGAATTTTAAAAAAATTTAATATCCATATCACTTCATGATAAAAGTCCTAAACAAATTATATCTAGAAGGCATGTATTTCAACTCAAATCCCATTACACTTATTCAGTATATTACCATAACTCTTCTCTTGAAGATTTAGGTAAGGTAAAGAAATCATAGGGATATAAAAATAAGGGAGGAAGTATGACAACCTGTTTGTAAACGGTATGATTCTTCACATAGAAACATCTAAAAATTCTAACAAAAGACTCTTGGAACTGATAATTTAATTCAGTTAAACACCAGGATGCATATTCATACAGAAACCAGTATATTTTACCACATTAAGAGTGGATTTGTCAGGCTGGAGAGATGGCTAAGTGGTTAAGAGCACTGACTGCTCTTCCAGAGGTCCTGAGTTCAATTCCCATGGTGGCTCACAAACATCTGAAATGGGATCTGATGCCAGCCGGGAGCTCCATCATTAAACTGCCGTGTGTGTTTGCATCAAGATGGTTCCTCGAGTTTCCTTGTGTGTGCTCTTTCCCAAGACTCGAGTGGGGCTCCCTGAAAGGGGGTCCTACACACCAAGTTGGAAATTTAAATGAAATAGTGTAACTACTAGATATACCACATAC
The DNA here is from genome assembly GCF_900095145.1 of Mus pahari. NCBI lineage: Eukaryota > Metazoa > Chordata > Mammalia > Rodentia > Muridae > Mus > Mus pahari. The sequence continues at coordinate 7,930 of NW_018392385.1, read as the reverse complement.
CAAAAGTAAATCAAGATCAGATAAGTAGTTTAAATGGACCTATAACCCCTATTTAAATAAAGTCAGCTGTTAAAAGTCTCCCAAACTTAAAAAAAAAAAAAAAATCCCAGGTCCAATTTGTCTCCACACAAAATTCTACTAATGTGGCCACCTCAACTGGGTTCCTAAAATGGAGGCTGGGGCTATATGGAGAGTAGACAGCAAGAGAAATAATGAGAGCAAGACAAAATTTTCTGATCAAGGCCCAATGTTTACTTAAGAGTCTGAGCTTATAAAGGAAGAAAGCCCATCCCCTGCCATGCCAGTGTCTTGATGCTTTGTAGCCAGCCTGTCAGCACTTGGTCCAGGGTGTTGCTTATCTATGGAAGACAGGTTTCAGCCTCTCAGCAGGTAAGGCATCTTAGAAAAGAACACAGGTGGCAGAACAATAGATCTATCTAGGTTGGAAGACTTCACCCTAAGTGGTCTCAATGGTGGACTCCACCCTAGGTAGTTCACAATGGCAGAACAGGTTTAAGCCAGCCTGCTCAAGGCTGAGAGAAGCTACAATCCTTCCCTAAATATATAATAAAAATTAGCTAGACTGGGGCATAAAATTTACTTATGCTCCATGGTCCTGCCTGGGAATTTTGGTGGCTGGCAGCCATGCCTGTCTTGGGACTTTAGTCCTCTATGAACTTATTCTTATATGTCCTGGAGGCATGTGCAGCTTGCTTGTGTTTATTTTGCACAAACAGGTTTCTATGGTGTTATTATGAATAAACCACAGCCTCTTGGGACATGCCTCTGTTTTAGATTGAATAATTCAGAGACCCAGTGGCCCATCATTGGCTGCCAGCCCTCATAGCACACCTTTTTCCCAATCAGACCAAAGCCACAATATGTACTCAATGCATCTCTTCATAGCGATGAATTTCTGCCACTTAAACTTGCTGAAGGGGAGTCTGCACACTTGCTGAAGATGAGCCTGCAGGGAGGTAACTGACCTGCTTGAAATAAAAAGCTGAGAGTTGAAAAGCAACAGAATAAAGGCTGTCTGTGGGGGAAGTGAGGTACTCTATTTAGATGCAAATTAGCAACTATCAAGCTCAAGATCTGGCCTCCAGGTGTGGGGGAGGTGGCTTTGGGAATCAGCAGAAAAGCTGTTAATTTGAAGGGAAAAAATGGAGGTTGTGCTCCAAATTAATGATTCTGTCTAAATAAAGCTTTTTAGCCATCATCAAGATTAGAATCATACTTACTAGAAGATTCAGGGTCTGTGTCCACTTGACAAACCAATATTCCAGGCAGCCATCATGCTCCGTCTTCTTTTTATGAAAAAAGACACAAACAGAACTTCTTCCCCAAATAAAAATGGTCTGGACCATTCCACGTATTTGTTAGGGGGTTCTGCCATTTAGCCATGACATATGAACTGAAAGTAACTAGATGCCAGTGGGGATCTGCTGCTGACTGACTTTAACATCAGTTTGCAAAAAATTTAAAACAAGTAAGACAAAAGCAAGATGTGTTTTTGGTTATCTTGGGGGTTATAATTGCCCCTGTTTTATTTTCAAAAGCCAGTTTTTCAGAGTGTGATGAGTAAATGTTCAACAATTCCTTGTCCCATTGAGTTATAAGGAATTCCAGTTTTATGTTTGATACCAAATTGCTTACAAAATGAAATAAATTTGTTGCCAGTGTAGGATAGCCCATTATCTGTATCAATGACTTTAGGCAATCCCATAGCATTAAAGGCTTATAAACAATGATCAATTATATTTCTAGAGGCTTCTCCCATATGTAGAGAAGAAAAAGAAATCCTGAACAAGTGTCAATACAAACATGTATATATTTTAATTTTTCAAATTCTGCATAATTAGTTACATCCATTTGCCAAATATGATTGAGCATAAGGCCTCGTGGATTAACCCCTAAATGAGGAACTGGAGATGATGTAATATATTTGGTGCATTGTTTTACAAACATTCTTGACTGTTCCTTAGTGATCTTATGTCAGAACCTTAAGGTATAGCTAGAGAGATGAAATTTATCATGATCACTTCTAGCCAATGCAACAGAATCTGAAACTAAGGCCTCTCCTATTAGAGCTCTGTCAATGCAATCATTGCCAGCAGCTAAAGGTCCAGGTAGACCAGAATGAGCTCGTATATGAACAATATAAAACAGATTTTTTTTAGAGCAAAAATGATGTTTTGCAATTGTGAAAACAGAGATCCTGCTGGTGTATTAAAATTAAGTGTACCACAAGTTTCTAGCAAAGGAATTGATTGAGCAACATATAAGCTAGCAGTAAAAATATTAAAAGTATCACTCACAGACTGAAAAACATTCAGTACCTCTGTCAGCTCTGCAAACTGAGCTGAGAGCCCAGGAGTCTCTATGACTACCTATTGATTATTCATAAGATTTTCAGCTTGCCCTTTAGAGGAGCCGTCTGTAAAAATCAAAAGAGCATTATACAAAGGCTGTAAAATGTCATATTAGGAAATATCACCTTATGTACATTTAAAATTTTTATCAACCTATCTTGAGGATAATGATTATCTATAGTTCCTATAAATCCTATGTGAGCAAGCAACCGATCTGTACTATGCTGCTTCAGCCAAGTATCTTGATCTATACTATAAGGTTGAACAATGATATCTGGCTCTTTGCCAACATAAGTTAGCACCTACTTCCTTCTAAGTATAATCATTTGGGCTACTGATTCATAATACGGCAGGATATTACATTTAGGAGATATCTTTGAATTTATCCACATTAGAGGAGGNCTTTGCCACAACAATCCTGTAGACATATGAATTATATTAAAAATTAACAGATGTTAAGGCAAAGAGTAATCTATATAAGTAACAAATTGTTCTTCAATAGCTCTTCCTACTTGTTGTTAGGCCAACAATCCTTCTGAGGTTAACAATCTAGGAGAGGTAGGCTTGGGACACCCTTTAAGAATATCAGATAAAGGTTTCAATTCCCCTGTCGTAGGCTGTAAATAGGGGCAAAGCCAATTGACATCACCTAACAGTTTTTGAAAATCATTTAAAGTTTTTAAGCTGTCCCTGTGAATAACTATCTTCTGGGGAAAAACAGCTTGATCTGTAAGTTTAAAACCCAAATAATTAAAAGGATCATGAGTCTGTACCTTTTCTGGAGCTATTTGCAGTCCTTTATCAGCTAAGGCCTGTTGTAAATCTCTATAACATAAAAGCAAATCCTGAGGCTCTTTCCCCACTAATAATGAACATTGTCGTCTTACAGGCTGAATGTTTTGTGCCACAAACTTTTGACATAATGTAGGACTATTAGCCAGGCCCTGGGGGAGAACTGTCCATTGATATCTTTTCATAGGTTCCTTAAAATTAATAGAAGGAACACTGAAAGCAAATCTTTCACAATCCTCAGAGTGCAAAAGAATAGTAAAGAAACAATCTTTCAAATCTACCACAGTTTTATAATATCCTTTAGGAATGGCTACTGGAGATGGAAGCCAAGCTTGTAAAGCTCCCATAGGTTCCATGGTTTTATTAACCTTTCTTAGATCTTATAACAATCTCAATTTACCAGATTTTTTTTTCTTGATAACAAATATTGGAGTATTCCAAGGAGACTGAGATTCTATTAAATGCCCTACCTCTAATTGCTCCTGCACTAGTGAAGAGGTGGCTTCTATGATCAACCCACACCGGAATATTACTAAGCCATTGAATTTTATCAGCATAGGATGAAGGCGAGATAGTGGCCATTAGTGAAAATACCCCAAGTCTCTTGTGTTAGAGTGAGGTTTAGGACCTTCAAAAGTCTTGATACCTTGTCCTTCCTTTCCTAGCCCCTGACCAGGCAAATATCCTTGTTTTAGTATCTGCTTAGTCACTGCCTCATTAGGACTGCACATTATAAGGCCCATCTGTGACAAGAGATCTCTTTCCTAGGTGGTAACAGGCAAGTTTGACATAACATAAGGCTGAATTTGTCCTGAATTGCCTTCCTCATCTCTCCATGTTAGCAATTTAGAGCTTTGTTTTGGGTTATTGGCATAACCAATTCCTTGGAGGTGAGTAAGTGTATCAGACAAAGGCCAAGTTGAAGGTCAACTTTGTCCTCTAATAATTGTTGCATCATCTCCAATATCTATTAATCCTTCAAAGCTCTTTCCTTCAATTATCAATTTAAGGTTAGGTCTCTGATTAGTAATAGATTGAACCCAGTACACATCAGAGGAACCAAAGCCACTCTGTCCTCTCTCATTCTTAACAATTCTGGACAGTAGCAGATGCAAGGGAACTAAGATAAGTTGAACAAGTCTTTGATTAGCAGGTAGAGTTATAATACCATGAGGGGAATCGACCATAAGTTTAATTTCTCCCTCATAATCATTATCTATAACACCTCGATAAATCTGCAGACCTTTTATAATAGAACTCCTTCATCCTAAAATAAATCCCCAAGTTTCTGCAGGTAGAGGTCCAAAAACTTCTGTAGGCAGAGTTTGAACTCCCATTTCTGGGGTTAATACTGCATAGGTGGTAGAACTGAGATCCAATTCTGCACTTCCTGGGGTTGCCCTGATAAATTCAAAAACAGATTTCCTTGGCTCAGCAGCAGCTTCATGGCCCCATAAATTGCTTGCTGTGGATATCTCTGGGACTGAGGCTGGCCCCTCTTTTCCATTCCCAACACAGGATGGCCCTGATTATCTGTCTTAGATTTACATTCCCTGGCCCAGTGGTTACCCTTCCTGCATCAAGGACAAACTCCTGGAGCATAGCCTAATTGCCTGCTCTAGGCATCTCTATTCCTAGGACAATCATTTTTAAAATGACCCAAACTTCCACGCTTAAAAAATGCTTTATTCCCTCGTTTCTTTGCCAGCATTGCTTGCACATGTTTCCTTGCAAAGCATCGGCCAAGGCTAAGCCCTGATTATATGGAGGTTCAATCTCTGCACAAAGACAAATATACCCCCACTAAGTTGTCTGTCCTTTGTGAGGTTCAATAGCAAAGCAACACACTGCATTAGTTTTATATTTTGAGCGGATAAACCAAGCAGCAGACCAGGCCAAGGTGTTCCATGTGAGAGAGGTTTATTATGAGGGAATGGGGGGGGTGGCAAAGCAGGTAGAAGAGTAAAGAAGAAGAGAGAGAGAAGAGAAGAGGAGAAGAGAAGAGAGCGAGGAGGGGGTGGCTTCCTATTTTATACAGAAAATGACATCACACCAGTGAGGGTGGGAACTGAACCAGGTGAGTTGTGGGATTGAGGGTCATTGTCCTGGCAATGCAGATCAAGGGTCACATGGTTAGGCTGGGGTTGGAGTATCCTGGTGCTAACATTCCTCCCTTCTTGTTATTATAAAAAGAAGGGGAGAAAAAGAGAGAGGAAACCAATGTTGAAGAGGGAATAGAGGTGTCCTGTCTCTTAAGCTACTTCGTGCTGTTTAGGAGCATCATCAATTTTCAGGGTATATTTGGTCTTCACCATTGGAGTTTGTATAGCAATCATCTGAATCAGGTTCTTCTATGGACACTGATTTCTTTGTGGGCAGCGGCTGGTAGTCCTGTAACAGGAGCTGAATAACAGCTTGGTTAGAAATTTTTGTACTTGTCACTGAAGGAATGTACAGACAAGATTAATAAGAGAAGGGGCGATTGAGACATATTGCCTCTGGATGTGGACAGTACTTACTGGGAGCTGGGCTGAGTTTTGTTGTAAAGCTTACCAGCAACTCCTATTCCCACCTGGGATCCCATGTGTCTCAAATGTAGAGGAAAAGTGTCTTGCAGAATCAATAGAAGAAGTGATTAATCAGTGATCTTAGCATGTGTATCTCACAAGACCAGTATGGGCAGCCCCCATACTCATCCGGCCATTTTCTGCAATAATCTTTTGTCTGGTCAAAGAGAAAACAGGTATGAAGATCATAATATGCGGATGGAGCCACAGATATAGGAATGATGGCAATCTGGATTAGCTCCTGACACCCAGCTATGGAGCAGTTTCCTGATCC
>NW_018392385.1:0-1400 GCF_900095145.1 Mus pahari | reverse complement strand
AGGAGAGAGCAAAGATGAGAGAGTAATGGGGTAAGCAAATGATCTGGAAGGGGAGAGCGCTTGGGCGAGAAGCCAGGAATTAGAAGTGGGCGTCTGTACATGACTCAAAAGGTGAGAGGAGGAGAGGTCGCTTGGGGAGAGGTCGAAGTCTGAAAAGAGCCAGTGGCAGGAGCTTTACCCAGTCCAGGTGAAGCTCCAGTGACAGTTTAACAAGAGTAGTTTTTAAGGAGCGGTTAGTTCTTTCCATCTTGCCTGAAGATTGAGGGTGGTAAGGAATGTGAAAGTGCCAGAGGATGTCTAGGGCCTTAGATAGGATCTGGGAAACTTGGGAGATAAATTCAGGTCTGTTGTCTGATTGGAGAGAGAGACTGGAACACCAAATTCAGGGATGATATCTCGGAGGAGAAGATCAGAGACTGTCTGAGCCCTTTATTAGTCGTGGGGAATGCTTCTACCCACCCTGAGAAGGTGTCAACCAAGACCAGCAGGTATTTGACATGTCTGACAGTGGGCATATGGGTGAAATCAAGTTGCCAGTCAGTTCCAGGGAGGGAACCTCTAGCCTGATGAGTGGGGAAAGGAAGGCTGCGATACCTTGAGTTGGAGTTAGAGGTCTGACAGATTTTTACAAGAAGCAGTGATAGATTTTAGGAAATGTAGGTCTTCAAGAGTGAGCTGTAGGTGAGTTTTAACAAAGGAAGATAGTGCTTGGCTATTAGGATGAAAGAGTTGGTGAAGGTATGACAGAGTTTGATGGATATCAAAGGGTGAGGGTTGAGACGTAGGCTGCAGTGTAAGAATGTCCTGAGGAGGATAGGACAAGTCTAGGCCCCTAAGGGCTGCAGCTCTGGCTGCCTTGTCAGCTTGATTATTCCCCTTAGAGACAATAGAATCATCTGTCTGATGGGACCTGCAATGGATGATCCCAATGGCTGCGGGGAGGTGGGAGGCCTCTAGAATAGCTATGATCTGGCTTGCATTAGTTACTGATCCTCCCTTTGTGGTAAGCAGTTCACGTTCCTTCCAGATGGTGGCATGGGACAGGAGGATGTGGAAAGTATACTTGGAGTCTGTGTAGACATTTAGGGATTGTCCCTCTGCCAGTTGGAAAGCAAGGGTGAGGCTATTAGTTCGGCTTCCTGGTTAGTGGTACAGGCAGGAAGGGCCTGTGCCTCCATTACCTCAGTGTCCGAAACAACGGTGTAGCCAGCCCTCTGGCTTCTTCATGTAGGAAGGAGCTGCCATCCATATACCAAGTATATGTGGCTTGGGGCAATGTGCCCTCCTGTATGTGTGAAGAATGAGGTAATAACTCTTCTAGAGTTTCAATGCAGGAGTGAGATAGGGAGTGATTAGTACTTGGTTTAGGAAGAAGGTTAGAAATATTGATAGGTGGGCAC
>NW_018392384.1:0-12226 GCF_900095145.1 Mus pahari | reverse complement strand
CTTGGGCTTTTAACAGATTAACCAGTTTTGTTAAATCAGAGATTGATGCTGCCTTAAAGCCAGTTGCAGTTCACTATCATCGGGTGGACACTAGAGATTCCACTGAAGACTTCTCCTCCACCGATACAGAGAGAGCTGCTGGTGGCCTTCAGTTTTCCTCCCTTGCTGCAGACACAGAGCCTTCTTGGTTCTGTAGCCTGTGGAGATGCCATTACTAAGAGGGTGGCTCCCTGGCTCCTAATAGTGGCTGAGGGCCATAAGCTGTGAAGTGACCTATGATGGTAATTTTGAGGTGCTGTAAATCAGGTGCACACTCCTTTGGCTGCAAGGATGACTCAAACATGGGAATATTGCAAATCCAGTGCAGATAGCATAGCCTAAGACAGGGCCCTTGCCCACCTAGGACCTAAAAAGGCCTAGTTAATGGGGGCTGAACACGGATGCAAGCCTCATGGCCTAAGACAAGGTACTTCACCGACCCTCTTTTCATAGCCACCCCTCAATTTTTAATAAATTGAAAAGGGGGAGATGTTGGAGACCAGGTTGAGAAAACCCAGGCATTTTTGCAGCTTGCAGCTCAAAGACATATAGTTCTTTGTTACGAGCCAGTCACCCCCTTTCACTTCAAGTATGTTTTGTGGGAATCAGCAAGATTCTGGTCCTAAACAAATATCAAGGACTGTTAAAGGAGTTTCCAGCCTTCTGGAGATGTCCTGAGCTGCCACCTTGAGCTGTGAGGAAGACCAGAGCTTGGAGATAAGCTGCCTAGCATTCCAGAGCAGTGACTCCAGGGTCCTGAGATAAATCACTGAAAGTTTCAAACTTGCAATTAGCATCCCCCATTTGTCCTTCTCTCTGTCTCTTTTGATCACTCCCTAACTCCTCTCTGTATGCTATAAAACTTGAGCCCTTTTCCTCATTAAACGAACTGTGAAAAAAGCAGATGCATGGTCCCCTTTTCTTTCTCTTATTCCCATTTCACTTTAGGTTCGTGATCCCCCTCGAGGACCATGGAATAACTTATCCTGCAGGGCAGGACAGTCAGGGCTGAAATCAACGAAGTGGAAACACAAAATACTATCCAAAGAATCAAACAAACCAGGAGCTGGTTCTTTGAGAAAAACAACAAGATAGATAAAACCTTAGCCAGACTCACTAGAAGGCACAGAAACTGTAACCCAATTAATAAAATCAGAAATGCAAAAGCAGACCTAACAACAAAACCTTAGGAAATCATTAGATCCTACTACAAAAGGCTATACTCATCAAAACTGGGAAACCTATATTAAATGGACAGTTTCCTAGACAGATGACAGGTACCAAAGTTAAATCAGGATCAGATTAATGATCTACACAGTCCCATTTCCTCTAAAGAAATAGAATTAGTCATTCATAGTCTCCTAACCAAAAAAAGCCCAGGACCAGATGGGTTTAGTGCAGAGTTCTATAAGACCTTCAAAGAAGACCTAATTCCAGTTCTTCTCAAAGTATTTCACGAAATAGAAACAAAAGGTACTCTACTCAACTCATTCTACAAAGCCTCAATTACTCTGATACCTAAGTGACACAAAGATCCAACAAAGAAAGAGAAAGTCAGACCAATTTTCTTTATGAATATCAATTCAAAATTACTCAAGAAAATCCTCGCAAACCAGACAGAAAGTTGTGGCACATGCCTTTAATCCCAGCACTGAGGAGGCAGAGGCAGGCAGATTTCTGAGTTTGCAACCAGTCTCATCTTCAGAGTGAGTGCCAGGGCAGCCAAGACTACAAAGAAAAACACTGTCTCGAAAAAGAAAAAAAAACAAAACAAAACAAAAGAAAAGCAATCCTCACAAACCAAATTCAAGAACAAATAAAAATGATCCATCAAGGCCATGTAGGCTTCATTCCAGGATTGCAGGGATGGTTAAATATACAGAAATGAATCATCATAATTCACTATTTTAATAGACTCAAAAACAAAACTCACATGATCATCTTGATACATGCTGAGAAAGCATTTGACAAAATCCAATACCCATTCATGATAAAAGTCCTGGAAAGATCAGGAATCCAAGGCACATACCTAAACATAAAAGCAATATACAACAAACCAGTAGCCAACATCAAACTAAATGCAGAAAAACTTGAATCAATCTCACTAAAATCAGGTACTAGACAAGGCTCCCCACTACCTATTTAATATATTACTTGAAGTCCTAGCCAGAGCAATTAGACAACAAATGGAGAACAGGGGCATACAAATTGGAAAGGAAAAAAGTCAAAATATCACTATTTGTAGATAATGTGATAGTGTTTTTAAGTGACCCTAAAAATTCCACAAGAGAACTTCTAAGTCTGATAAAGAGCTTCAGTGCAGTAGCTAGATATAAAATTAACTCAAACAAATCAGTGGCCTTTATTACAGAAATGACAGACAGGATGATAAAGAAATTAGGGAAAAAACACCCTTCACAATAGTCACAAATAATATAAAATACCTTGGTATGACTCTAACTAAGGAAGGGAAAGATCCCTATGATAAGAACTTCAAATCTCTGAATAAAGAAATTGAAGAAGTTCTCAGAAGNTGGAAAGATCTCCCATGCTCATGGATTGGCAGGATTAACATAGTCAAAATGGCCATCCTGCCAAAAGCAATCTACAGATTCAATGCAATTCAATTTGCAAATTACCCTTTCCAACTCAGTGCAGATTCTTCACTGAGTTAGAAAGGGTAATTTGCAAATTCATCTGGAGTAACAAAAAACCTAGGATAGCAAAAACTATTCTCAACAATAAAAGAACCTCTGGGGGAATCAACATGGCTGACCTCAAGCTATACTACAGAGCAATTGTGATAAAAACTGCATGGTATTGGCACAGCAACAGACAGGTAGATCAACAGAATAGAATTGAAGACCCAGAAATGAACCCACACACCTATGGTCACTGGATCTTTGACAAGGGATCTAAAACCATCCAGTAGAAAAAGACAGCATTTTCAACAAATGATCCTGGCACAACTGGTGGTTATCATGTAGAAGAATGCAAATTGATCCATTCTCATCTCCTTGTACAAAGCTCAAGTCTAAGTGGATCAAAGAACTCCAAATAAGACCAGAGACACTGAAACTTATAGAGGATAAAGTGGGGGAAAGCCTCGAAGAAATGGGCACAGGGGGAAATTTTCTGAATAGAGCAGCAATGGCTTGTGCTGTCAGATCAAGAATCAACAAATGGAAGCTCATAAAATTGCAAAGCTTCTGTGAGGCTAAAGACACTGTCAATAAGATAAAAAGGCCACCAACAGATTGAGAAAGTATTTTTACCAATCCTAAATCTGATAGGGGACTAATATCCAATATATACAAAGACCACATCAAACTGGACTTCAGAAATAAAAAAAAAAACATTAAAAATTGGATACAATGCTAAACAAAGCATTCTCAACTGAGGAATACCAAATAGCTGAGAAGCACCTGAAAAATATTTTCAACACCCTTAATCATCAGGGAAATGCAAATCAAAACAAACCTAGGAATCCACCTCATACCAGTCAGAATGGCTAAGATCAAAAGTTCAGGTGACAGTACACGCTGGCAAGGATGTAGAGAAAGACTAACACTCCTCCATTGCTGGTGGGATTGCAAGCATGTACAACCACTCTGGAAATCAGTCTGGTGGTTCCTCAGAAAATTCAACATAGTACTACGGGAGGATCCAGCAATACTACTTCTGGGCATATACCCAGAAGATCTTCCAACTGGTAATAAGGACACATGCTCCACTATGTTCATAGAAGCCTTATTTATAATAGCCAGAAGCTGGAAAGAACCCAGATGTTCCTCAACAGAAAAATGGATACAGAAAATGTGGTACATTTACACAATGAAGTATTACTCACCTACTAAAAACAATGCATTTATGAAATTCTTGGGCAAATGGATGGATCTGGAGGATAGCATCCCAAGAAACGTAACCCAATCCCAAAAGAACTCACGTGATATGCACTCACTGATAAGTGGATATTAGCCCAGAAACTTAGAATACCCAAGATACAATTTGCAAAACACATGAAAAATCAAGAAGAAAGACCAAAGTGTCGATACTTCATTCCTCCTTAGAATAGGGAAAAAATACCCATGGAAGGAGTTACAGAGACAAACTTTGGAACTGTGACCAAAGGATGGACCATCCAGAGACTGCCACACCCAGGGATCCATCCCATAATCAACCACCAACCACAAACACTATCGCATATGCAAGTAAGATTTTGCTGACAGGACCCCAATATAACTGTGTCTTTTGAGGCTATGCCATTGCCTGGCAAATACAGAAGTAGATGGTTACAATCATCTATTGGATGGAGAACAGGTCCCCCAACTGAGGAGCCAGTGGAAGTACCCAAGAAGCTGAAGGGGTCTGCAACCCTATAGGAAGAACAACAATATGAAATAACCATTACCCCAAGAGCCTGTGTCTCTAGCTGCATATGTAGCAGAAGATGGCCTAGTCAGCCATCATTGGGAAGAGAAGCCCCTTTGTCTTACAAACTTAATATGGCCTAGTACAGGGTAAAGCCAGAGCCAGGAAGCAGGAGTGTGTGGGTGGGAAAGCAGGGTGGGTGGAGGGTATAGAGGACTTTCAGGATAGCATTTCAAATGTAAATGAAGAAAAAAGAAAAGTAAAGAAAAGAAAAGAAAAGAAAAGAAAAGAAAGAAACACTGGTCAAGTCGTGTGGGAGTGGTCAACACCTTGAGGTCCAGTACTAGGGAGGCAGAGGCAGGTGGCATTCTGAGTTCCAGATCATCCTGGTCTACATGGTGTGTTCCATGATAGCCAAGGGTACACAGGATACACAGAGGAACTTTGCCTCGAAAAACAAAGTTCACAGAAAATATTTCCAACAAAATCATAGAAAAAATTTCTGAATACCAAATAGACTATGCTAGAAAAGAAAGTCCCTTTGTCACACAATGATCAAAACACTAAACATAACAGAACAAAGAAAAATATTAAAAGGAGGATGGGTAAAAGATCAAGTTACATACAGAGGCAGACCTATTAGAATAACACCTAAATTCCCAATGAAGATCCTAAAAGCCAGAAGGGCCTGGACAGATGTTCTAAAACTTGAAGACACAACAAGTGCCATTCTATACTACTATACTAAGAAAAAGTATCAACCAAGTACCAATTAGAGGACTTGGAAAAAACAAAAACATTCCATGATAAAACCAAAGTTAAACTTTGGAGTCAGAGGCAGGTGGAATTCTAAGTTCAAGGCCAGCCTGACCTACAGAGTTCCAGGACTGCCAGGGCTATACAGAGAAACCCTGTCTCAAAAAAACACAAAAATAAAGTTAAGCAATATCTAGCTAAACATCAACCTGTAAAGAAAATAATAGGAGGAAAACTTGAGCCAACCACACATAAGAAATAATCCACACAGAAGAAACAATGTCAAAACAGCAAATCAATAAAGGGAAATACACACACCACCACCACCACCAACAACAACGAAAGCAAAGTCCAAAAAAATTACCAACAATAGCAAAATAACAGGAAAGAAAAACACTGCTCATTATCTCTCAATATCATTGGTCTCAATTCCTCCATATAAAGACACAAACTATCAATATGGGTATAAAAACAGTATTCAACCTTCTGATGCATCCAAGAAACAGAAACACATCTTGACATCAAGGATGGACATTAGGTTTAAAAGGGTGAAAAAAAGATATTGTAATCAAATAAACCTAAGAAGAAAGCTGGTATGACTGTTTTAATATCTGACAAACTGGACTTTAACACAAATCTAATCAAAAGAGATACATACTCATCAGATTTCAACCAAAATGTCGACCTAGAGCACACTGCAATTTCTGGTGCTAATGACTCAAATATATTGGAACTCAAGTACATAAAAGAACACCAGTATAACTTAAATCATAGTTAGTTCCACACACTGATATTGAGAGACTTCACTACTTGATTTTTGCCAACAGACAGGTTATACAGACGAAAACTAAACTAAGCAGAGAAATGCTGGAGCTAACTGATGTTATAACCAAATGGATCTAACATATCATTAAGAATTAAGAAGTCATCTATTTGGCTGTATAGCATCACTACAAAGCAGTACATCTTTGTAGATCTTCAGAAATCTGCTCAAAGGGGGTGAGATAATACCTAGTGATTGATACATATGTTTAGCAATAACAGGAAAGCTTATTAATAGCAGGAATCTTCCCTGAAATGAATTCTCTTCTCCCCTCTACCTTTGGATGAAGATATAGAATTCTCAGCTCCTAGAGGCCCACATCTACCTGGATGCTGCCATGCTCACACCTTGATGATAATGGACTGAACCTCTAAACCTGTAAGCCAGCCCCAATTAAATGTCCTTTATACGAGTTGCCTTGGTCATGGTGTCTCTCCACAGCAGGAAAACCCTAAGAGAGTGGGAGAAAGAACCCAGAAAGTAGCAAACACCAGCTACATACACTTAACCTGATAAAAGATAAAGTGGACAATAGCCTTGAATGTATTGGCATAGGAGATGACTTTCTAAACAGAACACCAATAACACATGCACTAAGATCAACAATAAATAAATTGGACCTCATGAAACACAAAAGCATTTGTAAGACAAAGGACAACATTATTCAGACAGAGTGTTGGCCTACAGAATATGAACAGCATTTAATATGTACACATCTGAGAGAGGGCTAATAGAAAAAATAGAACTCAAAAAATTAGACATAAAGAAAACAACTGAATTTTAAAATGGGCTACAGAGAATTCTCAAAACAGGAAAGACAAATGATTATCTAAAGAATTGTTCAACATTCTTAGCAATCAGGGAATTGTAAATCAAAACTATTTTGAGATTTCATCTCATAACGATTAGACCAATCTATAAAACAAGTGATTGAGTGTAAATTTAATTTTTTCTTTTATTTTTCCTTCACAAATTTAAATTTTTCAATGCCTACTTTTAATGATGGTCCTTAAATGCTTTAATCTCCCTTCTAGCCTATAACACATGTGACATAGTGGAAAATAAAGAATTTGTGGGGGAAGAAAACGAATTTAGAAATGGTTCTTTGGGAAAATATGATCAAGTCAGGAAATGAGCTGTTCAATTCACACCTCACCAGTGGCAGCTCGATACACTCACAAATACTTCATGGATATACCAGCAATCCAATTCAGTAGTCAGGAGAGCAAACACAATCAGCAGTAGTGGCACAACCTAACCAAACAGCCAGGCCTCAGCCAAATTGTCACAAGTCAGCTGGACAAGGGGCAACAAGAATGCGAGGAAAAGTTTTCTGCAACAACAACAACAACAACAAAAAGATCAGAGAAGACTTGAGACCAACAAGAGTTGCACAGCATTCTACAAGAAAGCCAATCTCTTCTCAAAGACTGTTGAGCTTTATTTATATCCACTCCAAAAATCACATATCCTCCAAGGGTCTTCCCTCACTACCCGTTTTGATTTAGCAGTGAATCACACTCAGTTGATATTACTCTGCCAATCAACATCAGTATGCCAATTGTCAGAAGCTGTCAACAACAACAACAACAACAACAACAACAACAACAACAAAAAGCTGAGCATGGTGGTGCACGCCTTTAATTCCAGCACTTTGGAGGCAGAAGCAGGCAGATTTCTGAGTTCAAGGCCAGCCTGGTCTACAAAGTGAGTTACAGGACAGCCAGGGCTATACAGAGAAATCCTGTCATGAAGAACCAAAAAAGAAGAAGAGGAAGAGGAAGAGGAAGAGGAAGAGGAAGAGGAAGAGGAAGAGGAAGAGGAAGAAAAAGAAAGAAAAAGAAAGAAAAAGAAAAAGATAAAGAAAGCAGCTGTCAACATACCTCCAGTTTTCTTGTGCATTTCTCTCTTATGGAATCATGACAAAAGGAACTCAACTACACAACGTGAAACATATCAACACATGCATGCCATTAGCAAAGAATCCATCAAGTGTTCTTCTTGCCCATGCTTGCTTTGACAGAATATCCTTTCACCTGTGGCTCCTTCAGTGAAATGTTCTTCACATGTTTGCCCCAGAAAAATACCATCAGACACAACTGACTTTACAAAGAACCCTAAAGATTCTACTTTGATAGAGTGAGGAACTAGGCATGGGATCAAATAGTTAATGGAAGCAGAATAAATAGTTATGATGGATAGGGGCTGGTACAGGAGGATCTAGTGGGGAGGTGGAAGGGATGGGGGATGAGAGAGGGAATACATGGAGAGAAGACTAAAATTAAGGGCTATTTTTGGTAATATGGAAACCTAATACATAAAATGCTTAAAATGTTTACATATATGAGGGAAATGAAAATAATATCACCAACTAGTGGGGAAGACAGTGGCCCAATTTCATATTTCTTGTCATCAAATGAAGCTTCTCGTATGGTAATTTGTTGAATTGAATTGTTAGCCTAAAAGGTCCCAAGGGAATCCCCCAAACAATCCAGGCTGTTGCCAAGAATATAGATTGTTCTCCACAAACTGACTGCAAGGCCCCCCGTTGATGAAGAAAATGGCTACACAACTGACTGTAGGCAAGGTGTCACATATAGTCAATCTATAAAAACAATCTTTATGTAAGATATCATAAGTACTTTACAAAGAGTTTTGATGTCATCACTGTAGTAAGGTCTGCCCCTCTAGAATATCTGTAGACATCTTGTTCCATGCCTGCCAGCTGTTTCATATTGTTGCAGTTATATGCCTCCCTGTCATTGACCCAGAAAAATAACTTAACATAGAGAAGGGTCTTGTCTAACTCATCCTAGCTTGTTATGTTCTGTAGGTCATTAATTTTAAGAATTACTACAACTGTAAGCTCCACTTAGGACAAATCAAAATAATAATCACTTAAAACTGTTCTGTTTAGATAGGAAAAATAGCTTGAGTCAGAGCTGACCACCAGGTAGCGCATCCTGCACCTGTACATGAGTTCACTGTGGCTTTCCTTTATAACCTGGCCCTGAGATATGTCCATCACCATATCTCAGTCCCTAAATAATGATATGTGGCTCTTATCAAACAATATTAGGATGTATATTCCATAAACCAAGCCTTTCTAACTGGGATTGGATTCCATGTGGTTTGTGAGCACTCCTGAACCCACAAACCCAACAGTCACACCTGAAGCTTATTGTGCACAGTTGATTGAGTCAATTGTCACCAGGAAAATTTTTCACCAAATTATGTTTTGTTTAAATATGCTTGAAATAAACTACTGGGATCAGATTCCTTAAGTTTGAACCAACACTGGCCTCTTAGACTTGTTAAACCAACCTACCTCCTTGCCTCCCACAGATCATCACTCTGCTGATCGTGGTTGTCTCAGAGACCACAACAATAATATTTTATTTACAATATCATTATCCCTAAGAAGCCTGTTTGTTGTCTAAAAAGAGAGACAAGGTGTGCAGATCCAGATTGGAGGAAAGATGTGGAGGAACTGGGAGAAGTAGAGAGAGGAGACACCCTTATCAGAATATACTATGGAAGAAAAAATAATCTATTTTCAATAAAAGGAAAAAACATAGAGAAATGACTGCATGTTTCCTTGCTTGGCCTCAGCTCACCTTCTCCACTCTGATACAGTCAAGGATGCACCACCCATCACTCAAATCCAATACAGAGAATCTTTGGTTGAGACACAACCTGAATGATGTGTAGAGATTGACTGCAGACATTTCATTTCATACACCTGACACCAGGGAGGCTGCTTGCCCTTCCTAGACTTATCTATGGAAGTGACAAGGACAGGTGGATGTGTAATAGAAAGATGAACTCCTGGGTGCAGCATCTCTAGAGTCCTGTTTGCCACCTCACACCCACCTTTGTGGACTATTATCCTGAAAGCAGTGTCTGGGGACATGATACTTACCCCAAAGCTTGTGCTACTCCTGTTGACAACATCCTTCTGAGTCCAGTTTGGGGTAGAATAAGTCAGCAATTCCCAATCATTTTCATGACAGAATCTCTACTCACTTACAAAGTGAATGAGCCTCAATGTAATTCTGCTTATATACAAACCAACCAATGCCTGAAAGGGTTACTTGCTACACCAATGGGAACCTTGTTGCTCAAATCTTCCCCTTGCAAAGGTATAAAAAGTGTGTTATTTCTTTGTTCTGGGTATCTCCTCTGGCCTGTGTGCTGAGAGGGGAATCTACAGCATATTGGATCAATAAAAATCCTCATGCAGTTTGCAGCAATGGCAGTGGTCTCTGTGGTCTTTGCGAGTAATGATCTTTTGACTGTGCATCAGAGGGAAAATTGGATTTCCGTCTGTCTGTCTGTGTGTCTGTGTGCCTGTCTGTTCTGTTCACTTGTGTGTCCTCCACTAGACCATCTTCTGATTTCTGTTTTGGTTTTGGTTTGTCTGGTTTCACATTCTGGTTTCAGGTTCTGGTTTCAGGTCTGGTTTTGGTCCCAAGTGGATGACTGGTTATCTGGGCTTTAGGTTGGTCTTTGGTTTTGGGGGCCTTCTCGTGGAGAGGGGCTCATTTGGAGTGGTTGTTGTGACAGGCAGACTGCCAAAACATATGGGGCCACAATGCAGGAGGATGCCCTGTATTAGTCTTGTTTGGCTGGTTACTTTCTTTATCTGCAATTACTGTGATGCTTTCTCTGGACGGTTTCTGTTGTGTCTTTTGTGTCTCTTTCTGTTCAGACTTGGCCTAACAATGGACGATGACAGTTTTGAGTTATGCCCTCTGGGAAAAGCCTAAGAATCCTGTCAGCCCTGGATGCTGACCTCTTCCCTTAAGGTCTTCAGCAGCCCTGCCTCCCACTCTCCAACTCTAGGGAGCAGCCAGAGGGTCGCAGTGGTCCTGCCCATGGATCTGGAGCCTAGGAATGAATGAGCTCAGGAAGAGGGTAGTCCCTGGGAAGTCAGTGGCCCCAGTTGTTGTGGTTGCTAAGGGAGATATGGAGGAGGCTGTGAGAGTGGCCGTCCAGGAGCACTGTGTATTCATTGCCCTAGCTGCTTTTCATACTTGCCTAATGGTATTTCACTTTCCCCTGCAACCTGTCTCTTGTTAGCAGAAAAAGTGCTTTCACTTTGAGATGTCAGTGGCCAAGCACAGCTGGCTGTGAGAGCTGCACTCCCTTTCCCACCCCGTTTGTTTTCTCCAGCAGCTGTGTCTTCTTGGGCAGCCCTGCCCCTGCACTGCTGGCCTTGAGTCTGTTCCAAGCTCCAGCGAGGGAGGCATTCACCCACTTGGGGCTTCTCCTGTCCAAGGTAAGGAGCATCTGAAAGTCTGATCACCAGGTTGATGGTGGGTCTTGTCTCTGTGGGCTAGAAAGTGCCATAACAATCTGAACAAGGTAATAGGAAGTTGCATAAAATAGAAGAAAGGACAGGGTAAGTCGGTGAAAGGATTGTGTAAGTCTATAAGAAAGTGCAGAGGAGGAGAAACGAAGGAAGAGAGGATGAGGAAGACCGATGTGTATAGAGGTCTGGAAAGAAGTGAGCTAAGACTGTAAGGAAAAGCAAAGCTTCACCAGACTCAGGAGAGATGGATGACAGTGGCAAATAGATTAACAGTGAGGAGAAATGGAAATAGAGATAAAGGAGATTAGAGAGGTCTGAGATGAGGGAGATACTCTGAATGGAAAATATTTATGGGAGGAACAAGTAAGAGACAGGCAAAGAGAAAGGGTTGTTATATAGAAATAGAAAAGGGGCAAAGCACAAGTAATGAGACACAGGGACAAGCTGAAAAAGACAGAGACCAGAATCAGAATCAGAGATGTGCAGTGAGACAGAAAGATAAACCAGGGCAGAGGAGAACTATGAGACAGGATGAGTGACAGGATGGGGACATGATAATTAGATAACATTGAAAGGAATCAAAGAAAAGGAGGAGCAACAAAAAGATAGATATAGATATCATATATATATATATATATATATATATATATATATATAGAGAGAGAGAGAGAGAGAGAGAGAGCATTGTATGAGATCTCCAATTACAGTTAGAAAACAGGAGCAAAGAGGGGTAAATAAAAAAGATTAGAACCTAGCGAACTGGCACATGCTGATAATACTAGCCCTTGGGAATGATCTGTAAGGAACAGGAAGCCAGGAAATTAAAAGGGATAAGAGACAAGAAAAAAACTTGCATAAAATGTTGGCCACAGAGTCAGGGAAAATAGAGAATCTAGTAAGATAATACCTGGTAACTGCAGAAA
>NW_018392383.1:0-2144 GCF_900095145.1 Mus pahari | reverse complement strand
CTCCCTTCCGGGGTCTTTCAAACTATCCCTGCATGCCTGGGATGAAGCCTACTTGGTCATGATTGATGATCATTTTGATGTTCTTGGATTCAGTTTGCGGGGATTTTATTGAATATTTTTGCATCGATATTCATAAGGGAAATTGGTCTGAAGTTCTCTTTCTTTGTTGGATCTTAGTGTGGTTTAGGGGCCACAGGATGGTCCTTGGTGTGAGTGCTGCAGGCGCAGGACGGAATTGCCTCCCTAATCTCCCAAGGACAGTCTGCACAGCTCGCTCACCTTAACCACGCAGTAGACAGAGACATCCGAGAGATACAAAAAGGCCTGTTTTTTCTCAGCCTGTTCTCCAACAGACAGGAGAGCTAGATAGCTATGAAAATGAATGGAAATTCTCTTTCTCGATTGAGTCTGTGTGGTTTAGGATTCCGAGAAATTGCTCTTCCCACACCTTACAATACGGTACTTTTACGTCAAGTCGGCTTGCCTTACGGCCAAACCTTTGTGCTCTACGGCTCCCTAGTTATCTTGGGATATTTTTATGACCAAAGCCAATTCTCAGACTCAACACGTTGCTGCCACAGCCTTCCCAGCTTTGTGAAGTCTACTCGAGGTCTGTCCTTTATGGTCATCCTCACATCTAAATGCCCACTGGCTTGCTTTCAAATTTTCATCTAGCCACATTTTGGTTCTAAACAATTGATTTTCTGCATCCATCTCAGTCCGGTGCTGGCAGAACCTCTCAGGAGACGGCCATACGTACTAGGCTCTTGTCCGGCACATCTTGGACTCAGCAATATTATTATGTCGGGGTTTGGTGTCTGCCCATGGGATGGGTCGCAAGGTGGGGCAGTGCTGGGGCCAGCCCGGGCGTGGGATCTCTCTTGTTGGTTCTTCTTTAGGTAGCGGAGGGGAAGAGCGTCCGTGGAGGGTAAGGCTTTGTCTTACGGGATACAGGGTAAGACTTTTTCTTACGAGATATTTAGGATTTCTGTATTATAATAAAAAATGTATTTATGTAAGTCTAAAGTTATATGCTACTATAGCTAACCTGCCTTCTTTTTTCCACTGGATATTTTTGGCTTCTTTGCCAAAGGTCAGGTGTCCACAAGTGTGTGGTTTTATTTCTGGGTCTTCAACTATATTCCATTGATCAACATGTCTGTCTCTGTACCAATACCACGCAGTATTTATCAGTATTTTTGCTTGAGGTCCGGGATGGTGATTCCCCCAGATGTTCTTTTATTGTTGAGAATAGTTTTTGCTATCCTGGGTTTTTTGTTGTTCCAGATGAATTAGCAAATTGCTCTTTCTAAATCTATGAAGAATTGAGTTGGAATTTTTGTTTTATATGTTTACTAATTTGATTTCTTTTCATTTTTATTAGACTTTTTTTATTTTTTATGATTGTAATGATCTAAATTTATCTCACAGTAGGTAGGGGGCACAAAACAATCCTCTTTAATAGAGTTGAGAATTAACTTCACTTAGAACATTTTAATAATGCACATTTTTAAAAAAGTATTTGTATTTGTCTTTTTTCTCATTTTTTACTTATATTTTATTAGATATTTTCTTTATTTGCATTTCAAATGTTATCCCATTTCCTAGTTTCCCCTTTAAAAATCCCCTACAACTCCCTCCGCCACTGCTCCACCACCGACTCACTCACTCTTTCTTTTTATTTTATTAGATATTTTCTTTATTTACATTTCAAATTCTATCCCGAAAGTTCCCTATACCCTCACCTGCCCCTGCTCCCCTACCCACCCACTCCCACTACTTGGCCCTGGCATTCCCCTGTGCTGGGTAATATAAAGTATGCAAGACCAAGAGGCCTCTCTTCCCAATGAGGGTCGACTAGGCCATCTTCTGCTACATATGCACCTAGAGACATGAGCTCTGGGGGTACTGGTTAGTTCATGTTGTTGTTCCACCTATAGGGTTACAGCCCCTTTCAGCTCCTTGGGTACTTTCTCTAGCTCCTCCATTGGGGGCCCTGTGTTCCATCCAATGGCTGACTGTGAGCATCCACTTCTGTGTTTGCCAGGCATTGGCATAGCCTCACAAGAGGCCACTATATCAGGGTCCCTTCAGCAGAATCTTGCTGGCATGTGCAATAGTGTCTGGGTTTGGTGGCTGGTGAT
>NW_018392382.1:0-2185 GCF_900095145.1 Mus pahari | reverse complement strand
TTCCTAATGGGCACTGTTCACAAGGGCTGAGGCCTGCAGTTGCCATTCTTTATTGTTCAGTGTCTCTCCTTCCTCAGTTCTAACAAAGCAAAGTATACTGGTGTGAAGTAGGTAATGCTGTCACTTGAGACGGTGAAGTTGACACTGCTTATGCTCCATGGAGGACAGCCATCCAGCCTCTTGGCCCTGTGGACAACCAGATCCCTAGACGCTGGCTTGCCCAGGAGCCTCTCAAGCCTCTCCCTGGTGGAGTGAGGAAGGTCCCAGCCTGCTTAGGGGGTTATCATATCTTTAGTGGCCCAATAAGCAGTTGGTTCATATATTTAAATGTTCAGACATGACTGGTCAGAATTGTCAGTGAAAGATATTTAATCCCTTCTGATTCTTTTGAATTGAGACAAGGAAAATCAGACCTGTATCTGCATTGGAGTCCTCAGGGGTCCCAGTGTTAATATAAGGGAAAACATTCTACTAGAAGCCTGAATTTCTAAAAAGGTTATGCGTCTTTGAGAGGCTCACTTAGGAATATTAGAATAGAGTGCACTAAGCTATCAGAACTGGGAAGAACTATTTTAATATTAAGCAGTTCTTTCCTTAGGGATTGTCTCCTCTCCTTGGTAGGTGCCTCTGTGGGTGAGCCAAACATAGCTAGAATCCAAGTGTCTTATCTAAACATCTGGATGAGCCAGAGATCATGAGAAGATCAGTGGAACATAGAGAATTGTCACCAACTGCCATCCTCCCTGTACATAGATAGGCATTTCACTTCTACCGCCTCCCTCCTCTACAATGAGTATCTTTCTCCAATTGCTTTCCTGCCTATACATAGGGCATCTCTCACAAAGTGCCTTNCTCTCTATACATAGCACATCTCTCACCAACTGCCTTCCTTCCAGCATGTTAAAACCTTAACTAGAACAAAACTACTCCNGGGGGCCAAGAACCATCATCCTAGAATTAACATCTCTCAAAGACCATTCAAATTAAGAATTGGGGCAGTAGAACATGGGAACCTTCTGTCTCACAACTTCAGGATGGAATTTTCCCCAGTTCCTTAGAAAGCTAGGTAAGGGTGTGTCAGACTGGATCTTGGAATTATTTGTGCCAAGGTAGGAGTATCCAGAAGAGTCTCTAAGTTCTTTCCAATTCCTAAGTACCCTACCTGACAAATCAGGAAAGTTCAATGAGGACCAGATGTGTAATCGAAAAAGTAATAAATCTTGTAAAGTGGGTGGGAAACAAAGGGATAAATTGTGTAAAGTACTGTCATGAGCAATGTAGGAAATCTATCCTTATGACCAGCATCCATGGAAAGAACCAATGCAGGAATCAGTATATGATCCTTTTTCCAATAGTCCAAGGTGTATTTGGCATTGAGAATCTTGCCTGCCACAGAAAACCGCAGGCTGCAGTGACCATAAAAACTGTAGAAAACATCGAGCAGCCCGTCAGGAGCATCCTGTCAGAAATATATACACGTGTCACACTATATCATTATAACATCACTAAACTCTTCCAGGTTCTAGTAACTTCCAAGTGGGTTCATCTAGTTACTGAGTATGCTGCAGTGCCCCAACCTGCAGGGATAATAGGCGGGGACTCAGAGCAAGGGAGTGAGAGTGGGAGGGAAAGAGACACGAACAATGAGAGCAAGTCAACCCTAATGATCAAGCTCTAAAAACTTTATTCAAGAGTAGCAATATAAGCATAAGCAAGATGAGGCTCCAAAAGAGGGGGGAAAGAGCCCAGGGGCTCTCTGAAGGTCAGGTGGCAATCTTCAGCTCCTGCAACCAACAGTCACAGTATCCTCTTTACACACAAACATTCTTACTGTTATGACCACTAATGATCTCTCAGGATTGGTTGTGTAAGCTAGAAATAACCTCAAGGGCATGGCTGAGGCCACAGCTCCCAGCACTCCAGGAGGAAACTTCTCTGACCTAATACTGGAGGATGGCCCGCCAAAGGAGGAAGATTCAAAGAAAATATTCAGACAGNTATAGTAGCAGGCATAAAATATCACCACAACCTTGAGATTGATGATCCTGACAAAAGACCTACAACATACTCAGAGATGCAGAGGGTGATATGAAGTTGATAGACCTGTCCCCTTACTGCAATGGCAGTGTGGGACCAAGTGCTTTTTTCGCCAGAGCTCATACTGGGGAAGCCATAGGATGGCAAG
>NW_018392381.1:116067-118496 GCF_900095145.1 Mus pahari | reverse complement strand
AAAAAAAAAAAAAAAAAAAAAAAAAAAAAAAGAAAGATGCCACAGCCCTCAGGCAGAGAGCATCCAGGATGAGGTAAAATGTACTTCTGTTCAAATTACTATAGTTAATTACCTAAAACTGAAACAGGTGTGTATACCATGAGGGCTTTTTTATTATTTGCAATATTTAACATGGGGAAAACTCTTCCTTATTCTGGAGCTTTTGAGTAGACTGGATAAACTTTAATCCAGGACACAGCTTCTGGGAGCAGCCTACATGTTTAAAGGTTATTGAAGATGGTAATTTTTTTCTATTTGCATACTCTGGTAAGACAGATCATTTGATTTCTTAGTATTAGCGGTTCTGTCTTTAAAATTCTGTTATATGCTGAAGACCAGTTAGACAGGCTCTAATTTATTCTTGAAATTTCCTTTGGTGCACAGTCTTTGTTTTCCTGTGAGCTATTATTTCCAATGTACTTTCTACATACATACATAGAGAGATCCATTCTCTGAGTTCTGTTCATCTGGAAACCCTTTACTAATACAGATAGGTTTTTTTCAACTTCCCACTTGGGAAGATGTGCTGGCGAACAAGAGTGCTCCATAGTGATTGGCATCCATTCCCTGCTTTTCTCCCAGGGTTGTCTGGAGAATCATATTGAAAGGGCAAATTAAACCCCATTTGTCTCCATTTAAGGAGCCCATTTGTTTCCATTTGAGGACCAGTCCTGATTTCAAAAAGGTACCAGCTTCAGAAATAAACTGTAAATCCCAAAAGTAAATCATAAGATACCAGGATTAGGAACAGACCACAAAATCCAGAAGATGGTAGAACCCACTTCCAGAGATCAGCCTGGGGATAAACACAGAAATGGAGAACTATCTCAGAATGGTCCATCTGGGCTGGGCAGCCCGATTTCATCATATGGTGAGAAGTTCATGACATAGGAATGCAGAGCACTGACAACCTGCGACCCCGTATACCCACCAATGAATTTTGAGAATGCCCTATCCTTCTAGAGAGTTCCACCTGTTTCCTATAACTAGGTCTTCATACCTTTGTCTGGGGTCGCCATTTCAAAGAATGCTGGTTGTTTCTCCAGTATAAGTGCTTTTTTCTTCTTTGCATATTATCTGATCTGGGGTCTTCAGTGATTTTTGGACCCTTTCAATATGTAGCAGGTGAATATTAGCTGCAGTATTCCTGTGATCAGTGTAAAAGCACGGAAATAAATGATCACATTTTGTATCTTAAAATCACTCTGTAATTGGTGGTATGCATGGAACCATTCTGCCTGTGGCTCATACGGTTCACTCTGCTCCAAGATGGATAATGAACTGTGCAAGCTACTCATCTCGAGTCTAGGAGGAGGAGGAGAGGCAGAGGAGGGTAGGAAGAAGAAAAGAAGAGGCAGAGGGGGAGGAGGAGGGGGAACGGTAGGAAGAGGAGGAGAAGGAGGAACAGGAGGAAGAGGGGAGGAGGAAGTGGAGGAGGAGAAGCTGAAGGAAGAGGGTAGGAGGAGGATTACGAAGTGGAGGGAGAAGCTATTCCTGCTGAGTGCTGGTAGACAGAAAGCTCGGCTATTGGAGAACAGGCACACGGGATACTGAAAGGAAGATCTTGCAAATCTGAAAATTGTCTCGTCCTGGACTGAATTTCTGCGGCAGGAAGCCCTAAGAGGAAAGCTTTCAGCACAGTCTATCCCTAAGGTCAGGGTTCTTGTCACTCAAGAATCACTGGCCAATTAGCGCCTCGAGGAAAACTGTCCAATTAGGCGAAGAGGAGGGCTCTTCCGGGTGTTTTGTTTCCTGTTGCGAGTTCAGCAGCATTGGGAAGCCGGCATCTGTGGTTGGAGTGATGTGCTGTGACCTCTGATGCTGGGTGCCTTCGCAGACTGCAGGCGAGCTACCAAGTCTCATGATGGTGAGCATGGGACCACGGCCCCTAACCTGAAGGAGCAGTGTTCTGAGAAGCAGGAGTCCTGATAGTGGTCCCTCCCCTGGGTTGGGTGGAAACTAGAAGCGATCTGTGAGGTTCCATGAGGATTTGGCCACTAGGTGTACATAGTGGTGGCATCTGAATAACTTCATTGTGGGAACTTCACCTGCACAAAGTATTTGAAGCAAGCACTTGCGTGTAGAAACATCCTTAGCAAGAGGCCAAATTCGGAGAGGCCGAGATTCTCTGCTTATCTCCTAGACTTTGTATCCTGGCCATTTAAGATCCATTTGAAGTTAGTTGTAAACCACATCTCGCGCTTCAAATTTAAGCTGTAATAAGAAGCATAGAATCACTGATGTAAAGGATTTTCCAAGTATAAGAATATGCGAAGTCACTGGGCTTGGTCACGCACGCCTTTAATCCCAGCACTTGGGAGGCAGAGGCAGGCGAATTTCTGAGTTCGAGGCCAGCCTGGTCTACAAAGTGAGTTCCAGGAAAGCCAGGG
>NW_018392381.1:112670-116047 GCF_900095145.1 Mus pahari | reverse complement strand
AAAAAAAAAAAAAAAAAAAGAAAGAAAAGAA
This sequence comes from Mus pahari, assembly GCF_900095145.1. Taxonomy (NCBI): domain Eukaryota; kingdom Metazoa; phylum Chordata; class Mammalia; order Rodentia; family Muridae; genus Mus; species Mus pahari. The sequence continues at coordinate 116,016 of NW_018392381.1, read as the reverse complement.
AAGAAAATGCGAAGTCACATTGAGTAGAATTTAGTTTAGTGAGGGACTGGCTCTAAAGCACCCACAGTTAAGTATGATAACCAAGCATCTGAGAGATTAGGATGCTAGGATACACATATGTGTTCATCAAGATTGTGGGGAAATATGACTCCAGATCATCACAAAGGAGACAAACCTGATTAACAAATAGGCCCATTCCCAGGTTAAAGACCAGCCCTTTAACAAGCTTCTCAATGAAATATTGCAGGCTCCCAACCAACACTAAGGCCTGGTGTGCCATAAAGGACCATTTTTCTTCTTGAAAAAGTATAGTTCTTCCACATGGTCAAGACATCTGTCAACACCATTTGAAAAGGAAAAACACTGGTGTGGTGAGGAGTGCCCTGATCAAGCACGGCCATCCCTGAGGCCTTCATGGATGGAGAGTGACATAGCTTCTTCTCAAACTCATCAACATTCTTGGTTGGGCCTGTAACAGCCTGGGGCCTAGGCCTTGAGATCTTTCCCTAAGGCCGTGAGGTATTGACAAAGAAACATAGAAAAAGGCTCCTTTTCTAAAACCAGGCATGTTCTTGGGAGAGCTGGCAATGGTCTGGCACCAGAGCCTGTGGAGAGGCGTTGTTTCTTATCCTGAGACTCTAATAGATCCTACCACATAGGGCTGATGGTGTCAGTCACAAACCTCTGTAGGCATGGGCAGTGATATTGATGAGATTACTTGTGTTCTCCTTGAGCAGCAGTATTTGATTAGATTCTTCCTTTGTCCCATTGTATGTTAGTTTCTGCTGACTGCATGGAAGTCTCCCTCATCTCTCCATTTCCCCCTGTAGGTCGTATACAAGCTGCCATTCTTAAGAAGCTTCCTTAGCCGAAGCCTTAGCAACTTGCTACCCCACCCCAGCTTTTATACTTTCTGCCTCCTACTTTTCCTATCTTTTGCCTCTTCTGAGACTTTCCACTTAGGACTCTGCCAGTGCAGAACGACCTGATGCTTCAGGGTATTGGTGTACTTAAATAATTCTGGAATATCTCTGCTATGTAAATCTCCCATCTTCCTAAGTGGCTGGCTAGATCCCCAGTAGTGTTCAGTCCATTGTTAAAATGTTCACATTATAACCTGGGGTGAGAACCTACAGAAGAGTTAAGGATAGCAACACATGTAGAGTAATGCAAAATCTCTCTAGGTTGGCTTCTCTTTTAGCATTAACTAAAGCTAGATAACACACTATTTTCACAGAGTTTTTTTTTCTTTTTGTTTTTTATTCCTTTTTTTCTGTTCTTTTTTAAACTCCAGATTTTATTCCCCTCCTTGTCCACCCTCAGATTGTTCCATATCCTATACCTCCTCCCTCTCCCCTGTCTCAACTAGGATGCTTCCTCCACTCCCACCCAAAACTCCAAGCTTCCTGGGCCTCAGTCTCTTAAGGGTTGGGTTCTGACTGAACCCAGACCCCGCAGTCCTCTGCTGTGTGTGTGTTCTGAGCCTCATATCAGCTATTGTAAGCTGCCTGGTTTGTGATCCAATTCCAGGTTAATTGAAACTGCTGGTCCTCCTACAGGGTCACCTTCCTTCTTAGCTTCTTCCAACTTTTCTCTAATTCACCAACAGGAGTTAGCAGCTTCTATCCTTTAGTGGATTGCAAATATCTGCATCTGACTCTTTCATTTGCTTGGTGAGTCTTTGGGCGGGCGCAGTGCTTGAGGTCAGGGATAATGATTTTCACAGCTCTTCTTTTATTGTTAAGAATTGTTTTTGCTATTCTGTTTTTTTGGTTTTTTGTTTTTGTTTTTCCTTTCCAGGTGATTTGAGAATTGCTTTTGCCATGTCTTTAGAGAATTGTGTTGGGATTTTGATGGGGATTGTATTGAATCTGTAGATTGCCTTTGGTAGGATGGCCATTTTTACTATGTTAATTCCGACAGTCCATGAACATGGGAGTTCTCTCCATTTTTTGAGATCGTCTGCTATTTCTTTCTTGAGAGACTTGAAATTATTGTCATAGAGATCTTTCACTTGTTTGGTTAGACTAACCCTAAGATATTTTATATTATTTGTGTCTATTGTGAAGGGAATTGTTTCCCTAATTTTTTTCTCAGCCTGTTTATTATTTGTATAAAGGAAGGCTGTTGATTTATTGGGGTTAATTTTATATTTGACAACTTTGCTGAATCAGCGATTGAAGTTCTCCGGTAGAATTTTTGGGGTCCCTTCTGTATGCTATCATATCATATCATCTGCAAATAGTAATACCTTTATTTCTTCTTTGCCCTTTTGAATCCCCGATCACTTTTTGTTCTCTTATTGTGATAGGCAGCACTTTGAGTACTATATTGAATAGATATGGGGGGAGTGGGCATCCTTATCTTGTCCCCAATTTTAGTGGGATTGCTTCAAGTAACTCTCCATTTAATTTGATGTTGGCTGTTCGTTTGCAGTAAATTGCTTTTATTATGTTTAAGTATGGGCCTTGAATTCCTGGTCTTTCCAATACTTTTAACATCAAGGGGTGTTGTATTTTGACAAATGCTTTTTCTGCATCTAAGATGATCATGTGATTCTTTTTCTTTGAGTTTGTTTATATAGTGGATTAAGTTAATGGATCTTCATATATTGAACTAACATTGCATCCCTGGGATGAAGCCTACTTGATTGTGATGAATGGTGGTTTTCATGTGTTCTTGGATTCCATTTGCAACAATTTTCTTGACTACTTTTGCATTGATTTTCATGAGCTAGATTGGTCTGAAGTAACCTTTTTTTTGGGGGGGGGTGTCCTTGTGTGTTTCAGGTATCAGAGTAATTATGGCTTCATAGAGTGAATTAAGTGTTTCTATTTTATGGAATAGTTTGAGCAATATTGGTATCAGGTCGTCTTTGAAGGTCTGGTAGAATTCTGTCTGAAATTCATCTGTCCCTGTGCTTTTTTTGGTTGGGAGGTTTTTGATGATTTTTTTTTTCTATTTCTTTATGGTATGTGGGCCTGTTTAAATAGTTTACCTGCTCTTGATTTAACTTTGGTATGAGATATCTGTCTAGAAAACCATCCATATCATCTAGATTTTTCCAGTTTTGTTGAGTATAGGCTTTTGTAGTGGGATCTGATAGTTTTTGAATTTCCTCCTTTTCTGTTGTTATGTCTCCGTTTTCATTTCTAATTTTGTTAATTTGGATACTGCCTCTGGGTCCTTTAGTTAGTTTGGGTAGGGTTGTTCTATCTTGTTGATTCTCTCAAAGAACCAGGTTTCTGTTTCTTCTTCTTCTTCTTCTTCTTCTTCTTCTTCTTCTTCTTCTTCTTCTTCTTCTTCTTCTTCTTCTTCTTCTTCTTCTTCTTCTTCTTCTTCTTCT
>NW_018392381.1:101817-108825 GCF_900095145.1 Mus pahari | reverse complement strand
GAGTATATGACTTAAATTGAAATAGATGGATAAATGTTAAAGATTGAAGAAAAGCGGCTGCTTGAAAGCCTTCTTCATGGAAGTTAATGAGTGGCCATGTAAAGTAGAAGTTGTGAGTTAATATGATACTAGTAAATCAGATATCTGGCAGCTTGACCGCAGGCGCTGAGCCAGGTGTGATTCTCTTTCTGAATGTTCTGTGCTTGCATAAATTTGGGCTAAGGATGAACCATTTCTGAGTAAAAGATTGTCATCTTTTGAATGTTTGTTAGTTCCTTCTTCCTTGTATCAAATGTATAAAATCTAAGGTTGAATAGTAAAAATTTGCAGCAGTTGATACAGCCATCTGTGTCTGTGTTTCTGTCTGTCACGCCTAATCCGTTCCCTACCTGAATATCTGAGAACTGTCCCCCCGCAGGTCGAAGGACCCCCGGCTGGTCATCTGCGGCAGGAACTAATATGGACTATGAGCCACACTGTTCTGTTCAGACCTGTGAAGATATGAGCAGAGGCACATGGCTTTCTTTCCACCTTGGTAGTGGATTCCTTGGGGAGGGGAGGCTCTGCCGTTGTCACCATTGGCTGCTGCGGTGCTGATACCATCACTGTCCAGTGTGCACACAGAGGCTTTTGGTGTGCAGTTCGAGGACATGCAGGGAAACTTGAGATCTGGTTTGTAGTAAATGTTCTATTCCACAATTCAGTTTCACTGGATATATTTTACAAATAGTTTAGGAACTGGTAGAATGGAGGTGCTTATCATCTGTCAGCCTTACTTCATTAGAATCATTTTAACTTTCTACTCCTACCAGTCCCAATGGCATGATTCAGGCAAATTCAATTCTGTGGTACAAAGAGAGATTCTGTGATACAGAGGTGTTTGATGTGTTCATAGTGTTTGAGCTGTCAAAAGGGCAGATTCTACATTTTGTTTCATAAGTCATGTGACAGGGCACAGACATTAAACTATTCTTCAACTTTGTTTTTTCTGTGGGCATCATAGGGGCTGGGTTTGACTGAAACCACAACAGCCTTTGAGGAGTTATAAAGCCATAGCCCACCTTTCTTATCACTTCCATTTTCAGCGGGAGCTCTAGAGAATGGGGCCTCTCTATCTTTAAGAAAGATCAGAAGTAGGTGGAGGGGCAGAAATATAACAACTTAGGGGTCACTGTGATTTAGTTTTCCTGTTGAGTTTTGACTTTGTTTTTCTTCTAAGCAAATACAATCAGTTAACATTGTTGGAACTCTAATTTTTCCTGGCTGAGATTCCTCACAGCTTTTGATGAAGACTTGAATATATTTGGGCCTTTTATTCTTGGCTTTTTCTCTACACACAGCAGGTATATATAAGGGCACTGTAACACTCAGCAGTAGGGATAACCATGATTATTGGGTCTCAGATAACAGTTACTAGGGGGGCTGGAGAGATGGCTCAGCGGTTAAGAGCACTGACTGCTCTTCCAAAGGTCCTAAGTTCAAATCCCAGCAACCACATGGTGGCTCACAACCACCCGTAATGAAATCTGATGCCCTCTTCTGGTGTGTCTGAAGTCAGCTACAGTGTACTTAGATATAATAATAATCTAAAAACAGTTACTAGGGATGGTCCACATGCCCCTATCCTGGTCCTATAACTAACATCTAAACACCCATGTTTACTACCTGTGCCTCCAGATCCAGGGGGTCTGACACCCTCTTCTCTGAAGTGTCATTCACACATACGTGGAAACATTCTCTCTCACATGAAACATAGGGACAGACATGTCTTCAAAGGTGCTAATATCTTATAATGTAAGTTAAGCAAATCAAGCAAGTTTATGTGTATAATAGAAATCATAGTGTTTTTTAATCTGTCATTTTGTATTTTTTTAAAGTTTCCATTTCATAAATGTAGTACACACCTAATATCTAATCATCAATCATAGGAAAAAACATGGATTCTAGTGATCCTGATAGATATCATTTTTTCTTAACATAATAAATGAGATGTTTTTAGTACGTAACCCTACTTCTTCCAAATTTAAAATATCAGAATGCTTAATCGCTTCAATTTTTTGGATTAGCCCCATTCCCAATCCATCTTACATTATTGTCAAAGGAGAGAATCAGAATCAACAGAAAGAGTCCCCTGTGGAACCCCCTTTTCCCATGCCCCCTCCTCCTGCTTCTATGAGGATACTCCCTCTCCCACCCATCCACTCCCATCTCATCGTTCTGGCATTCCAATACACTAGGGCATCGAGCCTTCACAGGACCAAGGGTTTCTCCTCCTATTGATGCCAGACAATTCCATCCTCTGCTACAGATAGGGCTGGAGTCATGGGTCCCAACATGTGTACTCTTTGTTTGGTGATTTAGTTCCTAGGAGCTTGGAGGGATCTGGTTGGTAGATATTGTTGTTCTTCCTATGGGGTTGCAAACCCCTTCAGCCCTTTCAGTCCTTTCTCTAACTCCTCCATTAGGGTCCCTGTGCTCAGTCCAGTGGTTGGCTGTGATCATCTGCCTCTGTATTTGTCAGGCTCTGGCATTGCCTCTAAGGAGACAGGTATAATTTGTCCCCTTCTTTCCTTTAGACAGGAGCCATTCTGGGTTAAGAATTTGAAGATGAGTGGGTGGCCCAAGCCTCCAACTGGGGGCCTTGCCTAACCTCTGGATATGATCTCTAATGGTTCTCCCCTCCTTTGTTGGGCATTTCAACCAATCTCATCCCTTGTTAGGTCCTGGGAGCCTTTTACTTTCATAGCATCTTGAACTTGCTGGTAGCTAACCCCAGTTCCCCATTCCCCATTGCTACACACCTGTGTTCAAATTCCTGACCCTCTGTAAATCATCCCTCTCTCCTCCCATACTTGGTCTTCCCCCTTTTTCCTCCCTTCCACTCCTCAGTTCTTCACAAGTCCCTCCACACTTTATCTCCCATGAGTATTTTCTTCCCCCTTCTAAGAAGGACTGAAGATTCCACATTTTGGTCTTCCTTCTTCTTGTCCTTCATATGGTCTGTTAATTGTCTCTTGGGTATTCCAAGCTTTTGAGCTAATATCTACTTATCAGTGAGTGCATACCATGTGTGTCCTCTTTGACTGGGTTACCTCACTCAGGATGATATTGTCTATTTCCATCAATCTTACTAAGATTTTCGTGAAGTCATTGTTTTTAATAGCTGAGTAGTATTCCACTGTGTAAATGTACCACATTTTCTATATCCACTCCTATGTTGAAGGACATCTGAGTTCTTTGCAGCTTCTGGCTATTATAAATAAGGCTTCTATGAACATAATGGAACATGTGTCCTTGTTATATGTTGGAGCATGTTTTGGGTATATGCACAGAAGTGGTATAGCTGGGTTCTCAGGTAGTACAATGTCCAATTTTCTGAAGAAACTCGAGACTGATTTCCAAAGTGGTTGTACCAGTTTGCAACCCCACCAACAATGGAGGAGTATTCCTCTTTTACCAAATCCTCATCAACATCTGCTGTCACTTGAGATTTTGATCTTAGACATTCTGGCTGGTGTGAGGTGGAATCTCAGAGTTGTTTTGATTTGCATTTCCTTGATGACTAAGGATGTTGACTATTTTTTTTAGGTTCTTCTGAGCCATTCCGTTTTCCTGAGCTGAGAATTCTTTGTTTAGCTTTGGACCCTTTTTTTAATAGGGTTATTTGATTCTCTGGTGTCTAACTTTTTTTTTGTTGTTCTTTTTTTTTGTTTTTGTTTTTTTCGAGACAGGGTTTCTCTGTATAGTTCAGGCTATCCTGGAACTCACTTTGTAGACCAGGCTGGCCTCAAACTCAGAAATCTGCCTGCCTCTGCCTCCCGAGTGCTGGGATTAAAGGCGTGCGCCACCACGCCCGGCTGCATCTAACTTCTTAAGTTCTTAATATATATTGAATATAAGCCCTCCAGCAGATGTAGGGTTGGTAAAGATCTTTTCCTAATCTGTCGATTGCCATTTTGTCCTATTGGCTGTGTCCTTTGACTTACAGAAGCTTTGCAATTTTCTGAGGTCATATTTGTCAATTCTTGGTCTTAAAGCATAAACCTTTTGTGTTCTGTTCAGGAAAATTTCCCCTGTGCTCATGTGTTTGAGGCTCTTTCCCCACTTTCTCTTTTATTAGTTTCAGTGTGTCTGGTTTTATGTGGAGGTCCTTGATCCAAGTGGACTTGAGCTTTGTACAAGGAGATAAGAATGGATCAACTTGCTTCCAGTCTGGACTTGTGCCATGAGTGGATATTGATACAGAGGAGCAGTGATAAAACTGCAGGGTATTGGTACAGTGACAGGAAGGTAGACCAATGGAATGAGGTTTGTCAGAGCCAGCCAAATAAAGTTGTTTGTTACTTGAGACACTTTGTTTTAGGATTTAATCACAACAGTTCTAACTTGCAAGTTAGAAAAATAAAATGCTAAGTAAAATGTGAATTTGCTGCTGGACAAACTTAAGAATATTACCTTTTCCATTTATGTTGAAAATATAGGATCTTTAGATAGCAAAGGCATTGAAATCTGTATTTATCTTAATTAACTATCCTCATAGAACCCCAAAGATTGGCCTGTAGTGCATAGAGCTGGGCTTGGTGGCACACGCCTTTAATCCCAATACTAGGGAGGCAGAGGCAGGCGGGTTTCTGAGTTCGAGGCCAGCCTGGTCTACAAAGTGAGTTCCAGGACAGGCAGGGCTATACAGAGAAACCTTGTCTCCAAAAACAAAAACAAACAAAGAGTAGTGCATAGAAAGGAAATCAATGTCTAGGTTTCAGTGGAAAAGAGACTCCATGAAAAGTTGAGCTATAGGAAATTTGTTTGATATTTTGGCCTCAAATCCTCATTTTGTCTATGCTCTGGGATATTGAGTAGGGCAGGATTAAAAAGTAAGGGGCTTATTTCCTTGATCAAATAATAAATCTTTCCGAGAGTTATTCCTAATGACTCATTCAGGAGAACAGTGAAATGACTCAACAAGTGGGTGAGAAACGAAAGCAAATTTGTGGTTATAGACAAGAACAACAGCAGGTAGTCTCAGATGCACCTTACCTGCTAAAACAAAAGCATGAATTGAAATGCAAGAACATTCTTCCCATTAAAGAAAAGGGCTTTTCTATGGACTTGAAAACTTGGAAGGTCCTATGATACTAACACTCTTTCCTGGTAACTCTCCAGTTAATAGTGGGAATAGGCAAAGTGACTCCTAGGCCCAGTAAACAACTTCATGGAAAACCTGCTACAACTGTCGCCCACCTGCAATGGGGTCCATCCCAGTTTAGAAACCAAACTCAGCACGACCACGTATGTCTTGTGGGTTCTGAAAACAAGAATGATGCAAAATTTAAGGTCAAGGATGCTTGGTCTGTGGTTTCAGTTCAACACTGTTCCAGCTTCTCTCTTCCTAAGCATCAGAGCCCCAATGTCCAACCTGAGTGAGCTCATTGCTTGAAGCTATGAGGATTTCCTGAACTCAGAATGTTGAGATACACAATGCATGAGACATCTACTATGGAGAGCTGTACACACACAGGAGAAGTGACCAGACCAAGAGATGTGTGAGTTTTCACTTATAATTGAAGCCGTATGTGTCTGAGACAGAGCAACAGGACTTGCTGTTTCTCCTGCTGGCTTCTTGCTTTGCTCCATCTACCCACTGTATCCATTCCTGTCTATTGGAATGGGAAAGGGCATTCTGTGCCACTTTGTGTTATAAAAATATAACTTGTTTTCTGGCTTTAGAAGATGTGACAGCCCAAAGATTGCCTTGAGTGTCAAAAGAGACTTTGGACATTGGAACAATGTGTATGCTGTTGCAGGTTTTAAGGGTCCATGAAGTTAGATTAAATGCATTTTTTTTTGTTATCAAGGAATGTCCATGAACCTATAGTGACCAAGGTCAGAGCATAATTAGGTGTATCAAAGAGGTTCCAGATAGAATGTTGGCTTTAAACTCTTACCTCTTCTTGGTGTTCTTCCTTTTTAAGAATATGGAGGCTTTTTTTTTTCTCCTCCATTGGGGGCCCTGTGTTCCATCCTATAAATGACTATGAGCATATTCTTTTTTTTTTTTTTTTTTTGGATTAACTTTTTTAATTAGATATTTTCCACATTTACCTTTCAAATGCTATCCCCAAAGCCCCCTATAGACTCCCCCGCCGCCCTGCTCCTCATACCGCCCACTCCCGCTTCCTGGACCGGGCATTCCAATGTACTGGGGCATATGATCTTCCCAAGACCAAGGGCCTCTCATCCCATTGGTGGCTGATGAGGCCATCCTCTGCTACATATGCAACTAGAGACACAGCTCTGGGGGGTACTGGTTAGTTCATATTGTTTTTCCTCCTATAGGGTTGCAGATACCTTTAGCTCCTTGGGTACTTTCTCTAGCTCTTCCATTAGGGGTCCTGTGTTCCATCCCATAGATGGCTGTGAGCATCCACTTCTGTATTTGCCAGACACTGACATAGCCTCACAAGAGAGTCAGGGTCCTGTCAGGAAAATCTTGCTGGCATATGCAATAGTGTCTGGATTTAGTGGTTGTATATAGGATGGATACCTGGGTGGGGCAGTCTCTGGATGGTCCTTCCTTCCATCTCAGCTCCAAATTTTGTCTCTGTAACTCCTTCCATGGGTATTTTGTTCACATGGAGGCTTTTGTAGAAGAAGCCCCACGAGATGCATTTCCTTATTGACATGGGATTTGAGTGTCTATAGACTTAATCCATTTCCTCTTTTTTCTGTTTATTGGGTTTTGATTGAAACTCATCCTTCAGCTTCCTTTTCATATCCTTCCTTCCTGTCATGCCTTCCCCATAATTGACTCTGTCTTTAGGTCACCTAAGATGCAGTGGAAACCATAGCTAGCTGGTCAGTGTTATTTGCTTAACTAATGTTTTCATACTTTATTTTTGTTTTCTGTTTTTAAAGATAATATTTCTCTGTCACCATACCTAGTAGTCCTGTATGCCATCCAGGCCTTGAACATAGAGATCAACTTGATATTTTTTTCTTTTTTTTTTT
>NW_018392381.1:100250-101572 GCF_900095145.1 Mus pahari | reverse complement strand
CTCTGTAGACCAGGCTGGCCTCAAACTCAGAAATCCACCTGCCTCTGCCTCCCGAGTGCTGGGATTAAAGGCGTGCGCCACCACGCCCGGCCTCAAATTGATTCTTACTTCAAATGTTGGGAACAAGTGTGGGCCAACTAGCCTGGCCTTTTATATTGACAGATGGGCCTATAATGTATGTGTATTTCATATATGTAATGTTAAGCATATGTTTTTGTGCTGAGCTTATCCTCCTCTTGGTTTTTGAAATTTCACAGATATTATCTTCCTATTTCCCAGTATGGCATGTACTCATGGCATCAGTACTCCTTAGACTTGTCAGTCATCGAATGGCAGGTGCTGATCACCTTTCTACCTGTTGTGTGTGTTGTGTCTTTGATTGTTTGTTTTTGTTTTGTTTTTGTGGGACAGGATTTCTCTTTATAACCCTGGCTGTCCTGTAAAACGCTCTTTGTAGACCAGGCTGACCTCGAACTCAGAAATCCGCCTGCCTCTGCCTCCCCAGTGCAGGGATTAAAGGCGTGTGCCACCATGCCTGGCTTATTTGTTGTGTCTTATGTTGGGAAGACTATGAGTCTATTGCCTGTATGCACAAATATATACCTCATGTGTGCCCGTTCCTCACAGTAGTTAGAAGATGGCCTGAGACCCCCTGAAAGTGGAATAATGGATAGCTGTGGAACCCCTGTAAATAGAGGGAATTGACTTCACTCGTTTTCAGGACCAGCAAGAGCTCTTCATGTACCACCTAGCTTTTTAACTACCTCTTCTTGACTCTGTAAAGGCTGGGCAGTGGTGATGCATGCTTTTAATTGCTGCATTTGGGAGACAGAGGCAGGTGAATTTCTGAGTTTGAGGCAGCTGGTCTACAGAGTGAGTTCCAGACAGCCAGGTCTATACAGAAAAACCTGATCTCGGAAACAAAACAAAACAAAACAAAACCAAAAGCTCTGAATCAAAGTCTTATGCATGCTCAAGCGCACCCCCCCACACACACCACCATCCACCCCCCCACACACACATGAATATTTTTACCTTGCATTGTGGATCACTGTCTTGATTTTCTTTTTTTTTATTATTATTATTTTCTTTATTTACATTTCAAATGCTATCCCGAAAGTTCCCTATACCCCACCCCACCCCTGCTCNCCTACCCACCCACTCCCACTTCTTGGCCCTCTCTTTCCTCTCCTTCAGGAACCTGGCAGTCCTTCTACCCATCCATTGACTGCTGTCAACCAGTCTGATTGATCAAAAGCCAATTAAAGACAAGGACCAGGGGCTGGTGAGATGGCTCAGCAGGTAAGAGCACCCGACTGCTC
>NW_018392381.1:99050-100085 GCF_900095145.1 Mus pahari | reverse complement strand
TAGAACCATGCCCTAAACTTCACTGCTGAGCTACCTCTCCTAGCATATGTTGTTTACCTCTAATCATTAATTAAACATTAATGTTGCCAATATTTTCTTGTGCCAGGTGGCACTGTTAAATCATATATTCCCTTTTGGTAATATCTTATTAATGTTCAAGTGTGAACTGGTGTACCTCAAATTCTGGAAGATGAATACAGAACTACATTGTATGTATCACTCTCAAAAGAGTTTAAGTAAACGACTGGAGAGATGGCTCAGCAGGTAAGGGTACTGACTGCTCTTCCAAAGATCCTGAGTTCAATTCACAGCAACCACGTGGTGGTTCACAACCATCTGTAATGGGATCTGATGCCCTCTTCTGGTGTGTCTAAAGAAAGCTACAGTGATATATACATGAAATAAATAAATAAAATCATTTTTTAAAGTAAAAACTTAAACAAAAGTACATGAGTTCATTCTGTGTTTCCAGTTTGGTTGGTTAATTATGGCAGGAAGTACAAGGTCTTACTATCTAACTTTGGCTGACCTAGAATTCATTGTATACATCACACTGGCATCCAACTCAATGTGATACTTCTGGCTATGTCTCCTAACTGCATTTTTAAAGGCATAAGCCAATTGACCCAGCATGCTTATTGATTTTTAAATATAGTAATTGTTAATATTAATACAATTTCTTTGGTGTGTGCTAAACACTATTTTTTTGTAGAGCTTGTCTCTTTATACGTATAATTGAACATTCTTTAAAAAGGCTACATGCCTTTAATCCCAGCACTTGGGAGGCAGAGGCAGGCGGATTTCTGAGTTCACGGCCAGCCTGGTATACAGAGTGAGTTCCAGGACAGCCAGGGCTATACAGAGAAACCCCTGTCTCGAAAAACCAAAAAGAAAAAAAAAAAAAAAACCCAAAAAACAAAAACAAAAAACACACACAAAAAAACTGCTGCATCCTATTCAAAGGGTTATGAAATAACAGGGGTAACCGGGCTGGAGAGATGGCTTAGTGCTTAAGAACACTGTTCTCGCAGAGGT
>NW_018392381.1:79934-98285 GCF_900095145.1 Mus pahari | reverse complement strand
AGAATGCAGTGACTTATGAGGATGTGCATGTGAACTTCACTCAAGAGGAGTGGGCTCTGCTGGATCCTTCTCAGAAGAAGCTCTACAAAGATGTCATGTTGGAGACCTACAGGAACCTCGGTGCTATAGGTAAATTTGTGAATTCCCTTTCCTGATTTAAAATTCAAGAAAACAGTTTTTTCTTTTAATGCGCTTCGGTAGTTTCAATTAAAATGAAGGAAGGATTTAGTGAATAAATCATGCATGACTATAAGGTTCACTGAAGATAGTAACTTACATTTTGCTAAATTTCAAGGCATACATTTTCTGTTTTAGGCTTTAATTGGGAAGTCCAAAATATTGAAGAACATTGTCAAAGTTCTAGAAGACACAGAAGGTAATTTTCATGTGCAAGCTCATACAAATCTGCCTCTAAAGATATGTTAATGTGAGCTGAAAATTGATAAGAAAAGGAACAGTGTAAATTAGCACAGCTTTAAGTGTATTGATGATTGTTACATTCCAAAGAAACCATCATCTTTAATGCCCTGTATCTGATTTTTTGCAAGGCCTTTCTTTGAGAAAGAGGAAAAGGAAACAATGCCTTAGTGTATATCCCCATTTGAAACATAGCCCTATTAGCGCTACCCAGTATAACTGGCAGTCTGTTTCTGCTTACTTTGGAAAAGCTACACAAATTGAATAGTTGACAAATATATGTCCAAAAGCTTCTAAGAAGCAAATAGTCTATATTTAAGCTGGTTGTCCTCACTTATTACCAGTGTTGGTGCTAAGTTTAGTTGGAAGGGCAGCATTTGGGAGGTAAATAGGAGGTTTTGCAGTAACCTTAATCCATATTTCACATGTCTATGAGAACAATGAGTCAAACCTTGTGAATGCAAAGTTCAACATTTTATTTATTGATATTTCTTTCATGAGTATATAATATTTTATAATGGCTATACATCATGTATACCAAACAGTAATTCCAAAAACTGTCTGTCTTTCACTCTCTTTCCCTCTCTCTCGTATAACTATTAGAAGATATATACTGGCTTGCAGTCATAGAGTAGACTTTTTGAACATAATACAAGTTAACAGTTAATTACATTTCCAAGTTCGTTGGCAATACATCAGCAGCCTCATTCTGGAGAAAATTCTCTTGAATACTAGGGATGTAGAAATGCTCCCATTTCTCCTGGTTCACTTTGCAAATATAGTATGACCCACAGTATAGTAAAAGTTGGAATACACTTAGTGCGTTAAAGCTCTGAATTCCTCCACTTTTCTTCAACTATGGAAACAAACTTATAGAAAAAGAATATGTAAATCTGAGCCATGTAATAAATGTTCATACCTTCTCAGGTGTCTCTGACCATGAAAAACAACCCGTAATGAAGGGGAAAGCATGAATGTAAGCAAAGTTATAAAAGGTCTGATTCCTCTTTATATTTAGACAAATAGTAACATTAAATCCTAGAGATAAAATTCTGGGACTTCAGAGATGGCTCAGCAGTTAAGAGCACCAACTAACCTTCTGAAGGTCCTGAGTTCAAATCTCAGCAACCACATGGTGGCTCACAACTATCCTTAATGACATCTGACTCCCTCTTCTGGAGTGTCAGAAGACAGGAAAGCTACAGTGTACTTACATATAATAAGTAAACAAAATAACAGACAGACAGAAAAGGAAGAAAGTATTCATGTGTGGGGTAAAGCTTTCACATGTGCCAATTCTTTTCTCAGGCGTGAAAGGAGTCAGAGTGCAGAGAAACCTTCTGAATATACTCAGTGTGGTAAAGCCTTTGCTTTACATGCTGACAGTCATGCCCAAAGGCATGGAATGATTCATACAGAAAAGATCCCGTCTGAAGTTATTCAGTGTGTTGAAGACTTTTTACCTTATACAAGTCTCCAAATACATAAAAGAACACAAACTAGACAGAAACCCTATGAATGTAGTCAATGTGGTAAAGGATTTGCAACGCCCAGTCATCTTAAAGGGCATGAAAGAATTCATACTGGAGAGAAACCCTACAAATGCAATGAATGTGATAAAGCCTATTCTGAGAAACGTAGTCTCCAAACACATATAAGAATACATACTGGAGAAAAACCCTACAAATGTAATCACTGTGATAAAGCCTTTTCCCAATACGGTCATCTCCACATTCATAGAAGAACACATACCGGAGAGAAACCCTTCAAATGTTATGAATGTGATAAAGCCTTTTCTGAGAAACGTAGTCTCCAAATACATACAACAATACATACTGGAGAAAAACCCTACAAATGTAGTGAATGCGATAAAGCCTTTTCCCAATATGGTAGCCTCCACCATCATAGAAGAACACATACTGGAGAGAAACCCTTCAAATGTAATGAATGTGATAAAGCCTTTTCCCATAAATATAGTCTCCAAACACATATAAGAATACATACTGGAGAAAAACCCTACATATGTAATCAATGTGATAAAGCCTTTTTTCAATATGGTAGCCTCCAAATTCATAGAAGAACACATACTGGAGAGAAGCTTTACAAATGTAATGAATGTGATAAAGCCTTTTCCCATAAATATAGTCTCCAAACACATATAAGAATGCATATTGGAGAAAAACCCTACAAATGTAATCAATGTGATAAAGCCTTTTTCCAGTACGGTAGCCTCCAAAGTCATAAAAGAACCCATACTAGAGAGAAGCTTTACAAATGTAATAAATGTGACAAAGCCTTTTCACAACACAGTGATCTCCAAATTCATAGAAGAACACATATCGGAGAGAAACCCTACAAATGTAATCAATGTGATAAAGCCTTTCCCCAATACAATAAACTCCAAATTCATAGAAGATCACATACAGGAGAGAAACCCTACAAATGTAATCAATGTGATAAAGCCTTTTCCCAATATGGTAATCTCCACATTCATAGAAGAACACATACCGGAGAGAAACCCTACAAATGTAATCAATGTGATAAAGCCTTTTCTCAATACGGTAGCCTCCAGTCTCATAGAAGAACACATACTGGAGAGAAACCCTTTAAATGTACTGAATGTGGTAAAGCCTTTTCCCAGAAACATAGTCTCCAAACACATATAAGAATACATAGCCGGGCGTGGTTTATCCCAGCATTTGGGAGGCAGAGGCAGGCGAATTTCTGAGTTCGAGGCCAGCCTGGTCTACAAAGTGAGTTCTAGGACAGCCAGGGATATACAGAGAAACCTTGTCTTGAAATACCAAAAAAAAAAAAAAAAAAAAAAAAAAGATTACATGCTGGAGAAAAACCCTACAAATGTAATGACTGTGATGAAGCCTTTTCCCAATATGGTAGCCTCCGCACTCATAGAAGAACACATACTTCAAATGCAATGAATGTGATAAAACCTTTATCCAATACCGTTATCTCCAAACTCATAGAAGAACACATACCGGAGAGAAACTCTTCAAATGTAATGAATGTGATAAAACCTTTTCAAAACACTTTTACCTCAAATTATAAAATAACACATACCAGATAGAAGCCTTACAAATGTAATCGATGTCACAAAGCCTTTTCACAACACAGTAATCTTCAAATTCATAGAAGAAGATAAACAGGAGATAAACCCTACAAATGTAATCAGTGTGACAAAGCCTTTTCCCAACCTCGTAACCTCCAATCACACAGAAGAATTCATACGGGAGTGAAATCTTACAAATGTAATGAATGTGACAAAGTCTTTTCCCACCATTATAATCTACAAATTCATAAAAGAAGACATACTAGAGAGAAGCCTTACAAGTATAATCAGTGTGTGAAAGTCTTTTCAAAACATGGTCATCTTCAAATGAATGAAAGAATCCATACTGGAGAGAAAAGCTATGAAGGAAATGGATGTGAGAAAACCTTTTTACAATGCCATCATTTCTGAATGTATAAATGAATATACTGAAGAGAAAGACTGTGAATGTGGCCATAGTCTTAATCGTCATGAACATATTTGTATTGGCAAGCATCCTTCTGATTATAAGCAGTGTGGTAAAGCCTATGCCATGCGAAGTTATCTCCTAATGCAACAAGGGGCACAACTGGAGAGAGAGATGGACAGAGAGAAAGAGAGAGACGGTATAAATATACACAATGTGGTAAACCTTTGCATATGACAGTTATCTTTGAATACATGAAAGGGCACATACTATATCTCAGAATACATAAAAGACACATTGGACAGAGAAACTCTGTGTGAATAATGTGGTAACACAGGGCTTTCAGACTTGTACGAAACATGATAAAAATAAAGAATATGGTAAAGCTTGTGTGTGCAGCAGTCATTTTTTTTTCTTGAGAAAAATCCATGCTGCAGTGTATCCCTGTAAATGGAGCCACTGTGGAAATGTTTTGTACATCACAGTATCTGTATGCGAGAGTAAAACCTTTAGCATGTACTAAATCAGTTAAAGTTTGCATGTCACAAAAATCTTTTAGGACTTTAAAGAACTCAAAAAAAAAAAAAAAAAAAAAAGCCCTATGAGGTTCATTGATAATACAACTGGTTTAGAATTCACAGTTCACTTTAAGTCCATGAAATAACTCATTCAGGTGTGAGTATTAGTGCCTTTTTGTTATGGTGATAGAATATCTAAGGTATTGTAGAAAAATGCAGCCCTAAACCAGGGTTTGCTCTGCAGCTTTGGCCATTTCTTTTCCAGGTAATACACACACCACTTTTGTATTTGCACTAAACCTTAATACAAAATATTGGCTGATATCTATCCTCTATGCTATCATGTCTATTTCCCAGCCAGTAATTTTGTCATATAATTTTGCCTCATTTCATCTGGGCCATACTTAANTCCACTTAGTCACCCCACATGGCCATTATTTATTATTTACCTAACTTAAGGCTGCTTTTTCTCTGTGTACTATCTTCTCCTCCTTATGGTTCTCCTCTGACCCCAAGTTCAGTATCACTAAACCCTGTCTATGTCTTTTCTGCCCAGCTACTGCCCAGCTATTGTTTGCTGTCATCTTTAATAACCAGTCAGAAGTAACTTGAGAGCAAGGTCACACACCTTCTCTTGGGTCTGTGTGCAGATCTTGTCTTATATGAAGCAATCAGTTTTTAGTTTCCTGCTTTTAACATTACAGTACATAGCAAGAGATGAAACCCCAACATGAAGGCAATTTTTAGAAGCGTTTAAATTTCATTAAAATTCCAAAGGGATATAGGACCACCATGATATTGTCAGGGCAACAAGTGTCATTTGTGGTACCTAAAGGAGGAGGTCAGAGCTCATGTCCTCAACCTATAGCCTTAGAGAGAGTGTTAGAGCCTGGCATGGTGTCACAGGCCTTTAATCCCAGCACTTGGAAGGCAGAGGCACCAAATTTCTGAGTTCGAGGCCAGTCTGGTGTCCAAAGTGAGTTCGAGGACAGCCAGGGCTACACAGAGAAAACCTGTCTCAGAAAAACAAGTGTTAGAACTAGACATGATTTGAGGAAGTAAGCTCCGAAATTCAACTACAGTGACATATTTTCTCAGGCAGCCAGACATTTCCTACATCTCCCCAAATGACACTACTAACTGAGAAGTATTGGTTACATAAACCAACTCATGATGAAGAAAAACTCTGTGGAGAAGTGTTAGATGCCGCAAACCCTGGGTTATAGTAGTTAATGCTTATACAAGAAGAACATCATGGGCTGGTGAGATGGCTCAGTGGGTAAGAGCACCCGACTGCTCTTTCAAAGGTCCTGAGTTCAAATCCCAGCAACCACATGGTGGCTCATAACCATCTGTAACAAGACCTGACCTCCTCTTCTGGAGTGTCTGAAGACAGCTATGTGTGTAATTACATATAATAAATAAATTAAGCTTTAAAAAATACAAGAAGAACATCATGATTAAAATTTTCTTTGCTCACCAACTTTGTTTAATTTTGTTTATGGGGTTTGTCTGCATCTTCAGGTGAGTATGTGCATGTCTATGCTGATTTCCAAGATTATTAAGTTGTTGTATCTTCTTATGGCAGAAGATATAGGAAAATGTACAAACCTGACCTTGTCCCTGGGAATACATTTTTATTAATTACTTGGCCATGTCTCTAGCCATCTAAATAATTAAAGTGTTTTATGTCATCCTAATGTCAGGAAATAGAAAAAAATCTTATACAAGAGAAAAACACTATCCATGTTGATGAACTCATTATAGACTGATACATCACAGATGTCTTCCATATCAGGGAAAACATCCTGTTTCTTCTCTTCTTCATGAGAGCCTTGAAGGAAATAAATTATTTCCCATTTCACTCAAGTATTATAGTAGTAGAGATCACCAATTGTGGTGGTGGTTTTATTTTCAAAGATTTGGAACTAAAGTTTGTTCTATGTCTTTCAAATCCATTTACAGACGTTTATTATACAATCCTTGACTTCCTTCTGTGACTTCTGTTCAGTTTCAATCCCACTTTACTTATTGATAGGTAGTTTTCTATTGTAATGAATTGAATTGGATATTCATTTTCTAAGTGTTCCATTGTTTGTTTAAATATGAGGGTAGTGAGATCATACATTTCCAGTAAGGTTACTGCTGAAAGCATGTGGGCGCTGCTTTGTGTTTCATTTTCTCATAAATTCCTTTGAGTGTTGTTTGTCATGTACCCTGGCTTTGGTGTCAGTCATTAGTGAGGGTTATCCTTTTACTCTTGATAGTCATGTGTCAGCCTTCTGTGTACAAGTCCAAAGATAAAAGATGTATGCTCAATGGGTCCTGTTTTGTCACCATGCTTTAATAATATTAAAATTAAAATGCTTAATAGATGGAAATAGAAAGAACAACAATATCTTAGGTATACACCCAAAGCATCCTATTCATCTATCTCAGAGATGTAATAACATAGAATAGTCAGCAATCAACCATGTATCTTACAATATAGCTTGCCATGCATTGTGTATGTATACATTATTTGGCAGTCCATGCATCTTTGTATCGCATGAGTTATGCAATTGGCACTTCATCTTAACGACTGTCTTGTAAGAAATTATGTGTAGGTGTAGTATATTATAAGTGTGGGGAGCCTTATTTTACATTTTTTGCACTTGGGTTTGTGTAATGGCAATCTCTTTCCTGTCTCCTCCTCTTTCCTCACCTTTGCAAACCTAGATGCCCCAAGAAGCATGTTGGGGAGGAAAGGGTTTATTCAGCTTACACTTCCATATTGCTATTCATCACCAAGGAAGTCAGGACTGGAACTCGAGCAGGTCAGAAAGCAGGTGCTGATGCAGAGGCCATGAAGGGATATTCTTTACTGGTTTGCTTCCCCTGCCTTGCTCAGCCTGCTCTCTTTTAGAACCCAAGACTACCAGCCCAGAGATGGCATCACCCACAAGGGGACCCCCCTTGATCACTTATTGAAAAAAATGCCTTACAGCTGGATCTCGCGGAGGCATTTCCCCAACTGGATCTCCTTTCTCTGTGATAACTCCAGCTGTGTCAAGTTGACACAAAACTAGACAGTCCAATTGACCCCTTGCCAACTGACACACAAACACCTCACTAGTAAGCCTCAATCCTTAGTTCTTATTCATCCCCAAGATCTAAATAACTTTAAAAGTCCCACAGTCTTTACATATTAAAAGTTCAATCCCTTTTTAAATATCCAGTATCTTTTAAAATACAAAGTACTTTAAAATTCAGTTTCTTAACAGTGTGCTTCACTAAAAAACTTCCTACAAGAGGGAAAAATATCAGGGCACAGTCACAATCAAAAGCAAAAATCAGTCTCCAACTGTCCAGTGTCTGGGATCCAACTCACGATCTTCTGGGCTCCTTCAAGGGATTGGGTCACTTCTCCAGCCTGCTCTTTGTAGCACACATGTTGTCTTCTAGGCTCCAGCTGCCTGTACTCCACTGCTGCTGCTGTTCTTGGTGGTCATCTCATGGTANGTTTATGGGGTTTGTCTGCATCTTCAGGTGAGTATGTGCATGTCTATGCTGATTTCCAAGATTATTAAGTTGTTGTATCTTCTTATGGCAGAAGATATAGGAAAATGTACAAACCTGACCTTGTCCCTGGGAATACATTTTTATTAATTACTTGGCCATGTCTCTAGCCATCTAAATAATTAAAGTGTTTTATGTCATCCTAATGTCAGGAAATAGAAAAAAATCTTATACAAGAGAAAAACACTATCCATGTTGATGAACTCATTATAGACTGATACATCACAGATGTCTTCCATATCAGGGAAAACATCCTGTTTCTTCTCTTCTTCATGAGAGCCTTGAAGGAAATAAATTATTTCCCATTTCACTCAAGTATTATAGTAGTAGAGATCACCAATTGTGGTGGTGGTTTTATTTTCAAAGATTTGGAACTAAAGTTTGTTCTATGTCTTTCAAATCCATTTACAGACGTTTATTATACAATCCTTGACTTCCTTCTGTGACTTCTGTTCAGTTTCAATCCCACTTTACTTATTGATAGGTAGTTTTCTATTGTAATGAATTGAATTGGATATTCATTTTCTAAGTGTTCCATTGTTTGTTTAAATATGAGGGTAGTGAGATCATACATTTCCAGTAAGGTTACTGCTGAAAGCATGTGGGCGCTGCTTTGTGTTTCATTTTCTCATAAATTCCTTTGAGTGTTGTTTGTCATGTACCCTGGCTTTGGTGTCAGTCATTAGTGAGGGTTATCCTTTTACTCTTGATAGTCATGTGTCAGCCTTCTGTGTACAAGTCCAAAGATAAAAGATGTATGCTCAATGGGTCCTGTTTTGTCACCATGCTTTAATAATATTAAAATTAAAATGCTTAATAGATGGAAATAGAAAGAACAACAATATCTTAGGTATACACCCAAAGCATCCTATTCATCTATCTCAGAGATGTAATAACATAGAATAGTCAGCAATCAACCATGTATCTTACAATATAGCTTGCCATGCATTGTGTATGTATACATTATTTGGCAGTCCATGCATCTTTGTATCGCATGAGTTATGCAATTGGCACTTCATCTTAACGACTGTCTTGTAAGAAATTATGTGTAGGTGTAGTATATTATAAGTGTGGGGAGCCTTATTTTACATTTTTTGCACTTGGGTTTGTGTAATGGCAATCTCTTTCCTGTCTCCTCCTCTTTCCTCACCTTTGCAAACCTAGATGCCCCAAGAAGCATGTTGGGGAGGAAAGGGTTTATTCAGCTTACACTTCCATATTGCTATTCATCACCAAGGAAGTCAGGACTGGAACTCGAGCAGGTCAGAAAGCAGGTGCTGATGCAGAGGCCATGAAGGGATATTCTTTACTGGTTTGCTTCCCCTGCCTTGCTCAGCCTGCTCTCTTTTAGAACCCAAGACTACCAGCCCAGAGATGGCATCACCCACAAGGGGACCCCCCTTGATCACTTATTGAAAAAAATGCCTTACAGCTGGATCTCGCGGAGGCATTTCCCCAACTGGATCTCCTTTCTCTGTGATAACTCCAGCTGTGTCAAGTTGACACAAAACTAGACAGTCCAATTGACCCCTTGCCAACTGACACACAAACACCTCACTAGTAAGCCTCAATCCTTAGTTCTTATTCATCCCCAAGATCTAAATAACTTTAAAAGTCCCACAGTCTTTACATATTAAAAGTTCAATCCCTTTTTAAATATCCAGTATCTTTTAAAATACAAAGTACTTTAAAATTCAGTTTCTTAACAGTGTGCTTCACTAAAAAACTTCCTACAAGAGGGAAAAATATCAGGGCACAGTCACAATCAAAAGCAAAAATCAGTCTCCAACTGTCCAGTGTCTGGGATCCAACTCACGATCTTCTGGGCTCCTTCAAGGGATTGGGTCACTTCTCCAGCCTGCTCTTTGTAGCACACATGTTGTCTTCTAGGCTCCAGCTGCCTGTACTCCACTGCTGCTGCTGTTCTTGGTGGTCATCTCATGGTACTGGCATCTCCAAAACTCTGCTATTGCATGACCCCTTCAGTCCTGGGCCATCAATTGCAACTGAGGCTGTTCCTTCACCAATGGCCTTCCATGGCCTCAGCTGCTCTGCATGACTCCTCCATGCCTTCAAAACCAGTAGTACATGGCTAACTCTCACACATTACCAAGTCCAGCCACAGCACAAGGTACATCCTTGGCTCTCTCTGGAACACAGCTCCTGTGCTCTCAAAACAAAAACAAAAACAAAAACAACAACACTTCCCAGAAGATGTCACCTCAATGATGCTGGTCTCTTCTTAATNACCGCTAATTTCTTAGCTCCAGCTAACCAGCATCGATAGTCCCAGTAATACAAAGGTTTCACTTTAGTAGATCTGGTATCTTGTTAATCACTGCTGATTCTTCAGCCTGAGCTAACCAGAACCACAGAATCTTCACAATCAAAGTAAAATTGGCCCTAAAAAGAGTCTTTAATCTTCCCTCTGAAATTTCACAAGCCAGGCCTCCATCTTCTGCACTGTCTTCCAAGCTCCTACACAACATAACACTGAATAGATCTTCTAGCCCAAAGTTCCAACATCCTTACACAGTTCTCCCCAAAATGTGGTCAGGTTGTCACAGGAATACCCCATTATGCTGGTACAAATTTGTTGTAGTCAGGGTTTCTATTCCTGAACAAAACATCATGATCAAGATGCAAGTTGGGGAGCAAAGGGTTTATTCGGCTCACATTTTTATACTGCTGTTGTTAGCACCAGGATACTGCAAGCCCTGCCTAACCATGTGACCCTTGACCTGAGTTGCCAGGACCTTCAATTCCACAGTCCACTTGGCTCAGTTCCTGCCCACTGGTGTGACATCATTTTCTGTATAAAAGAGGAAGCCAACCCCTCCTCTCTCTCTCCTTTTCTCTACCCTTCTATCAGATTTGCCGCTCCCCCATTCCCTCATAATAAACTTCTCCCACGTGGAACACCTTGGCCTAGTCTGCTGCTTGGTTTATCCGCTCAAAATATAAAATTTGGTGCCGAAACCCCGGAATGATTGATAAAGCAGAAAAAAAAGCAGCAGCCATACCAGTGCCTGGTGTGCCTGAGGGGCAATCAAATGGACACAGTGGCAGGTACTGAACACAACATCCACGGTAAGATTCCTGCTGCTACAAAGCCAGGTGCTCTCTCTGTGCACAGCAGCTCGACTCGCAACTTCCCCTTTCCCCTCTACAAGCCAGAACTCTCGGCGACCCCTCCTCCTGCTGGGGTTTTAAATCCCAATCAGAGGGGATCAACCACCATTAAGCCTTTGTCCCCATTCTTGGGTTGCCTGAGAAATGACAGGGGCTCATGCAAAGGCGGCAGGGGGGGAAGGAACGTGATTGTCTGCCATTTCCACCATGTGACCCACCACTGTCCCAGGGCACAGAAACTTTAATCTAAGTCAGCTGTGACATTCCTATGTGCCTTATAGGCTGGGCTACCACGCTCCCATTTTACCGGTTCCCTAAAAACTCTCATGCAGACACTGGCACACTATCAGCAGGGCCTGTCGTTAGGGAGTAGCCTCCAGTTCATGGAACAGAGCCTGGCCATCTCTGCCCAAGGACTAAGAAGCTAGACCAAGCCAACATAGCAGAGACACCACCCATGATCTTGCTCTCTCGGAAGTTGCTCTTTCTGTACAGGCCCCCAGCGGGTCAGACCCCCAGCAGGTCGACTGAAATCCCTGGCCAGGATTGAGCACTTCCCACAGTAAGTCCGGGACTTACTGGGTAGCCACTAGAGGTCCTCGTGATGACTTGGGCACTGTAGCATGGCTGATTTCCTTTTTGGTTTCTGAGTTGTTCTCTGGGATGCCGGTAAGAACACCAGGAACCTCCAGAGCATGGGCAACCATGTGCCCTCAGACGTACCCCCAGATACACCTCTGGGGTGTCTCCTAGAAAACCTTGAGTCCTTAAAGTTCACGCCTCCTTTAAAGGCATCAAAATAGATATCTCTTTGCAATAAAGTCTGGACGCAGTTCTCACTAGATAATGGTTCTCAATGGCCAATTAATGGCACCTTAGACCCACTTGTTTTAAGGGATCTTAATACATACAGACACACTCTTCCATGAGCTTCAATGAGACTCTTATGATTCCAACATACAATGCTAAGAATAAACAATATTATCCCACAAAGAGTCAAAGCATANCAACGATGCAACAGACCAAAGAAAGACCAAATCCAGCAGGACAATATGAAATCATGAAGTTCATTGTTCAGCTTCTTAGGATGATGATGAAATTGCCTAGACTACAATATACTTAGGCATCCCTAGTCTTCTACCTCTGTCACTGAAGCACACATGGCTTCATTTTTAGGCCAATTCCATGACATGCTTCCAGCTCTTTTCAAAGATTTTCTTCTTGTCCCAAATACCTTGTGTGTGGCATTATATTTTACTTTAGTTAGTGGGGCAGGAGAGCTCTTTCAGTTGTTAAGAGACCAACTGGAGAACCAGGCTTCTTCCTAGCATTTACATGGAAGCTCACAACGATCTAGAATTATAGTTCCACAAAAACATAAGGTCTAAATTGTTACATTGAAAGACCTCCGTGGGGAGCCCTCCCCACTCGACTCGAGAAGGTGGCACTCAAAAACCACGAATAGACCATCTTGATGTAAAAACACAAGGTAGTTTAATAACGGAGCTCTGGGCCAATACATATCTCACGCAGGAGACAGTGCAATCGACCATGTGGCTCAAAAGCTAGGGATTTTTATAGCGAGAGGGTGGGGGCTAGGAGGAATTTGCTGCGGTTACACACAATTGGCTCACTTAAACACAGCAGAATGATTACATGTCAGCAAAATAGTATGTGCAAGTTAGGATGTCAAGAACCTGAGGGGCGGGTCAGTGGAACTTCTGGTTACTGTGTAACGGCAGGCCTGCTCAGGCTTGCCCTGGGCCTGTTCCGGTAGGTTCTCAGCCTCAGGCTTCTAAGCTCACAAACTCCTCTTTTTGACCTAAGTTATATGAATCACAGGCCTTAAATTTCATCTTAAATTTCATTTCCCTTCATCCCCCCCCCCTTTTTACTAAATGATTCTAATCTTAGAATTAGAGTATCAGTTCTGTCTCTAACAAAGGCAACTAGTCGATTAATCAAGCAGGGTCCAAAAGTTAAGAGCAAAAGCAGAATTATCAGTGGCCCAGTGGTGTCTGACAACAGGGTGGTCAGCCAGGGGGAGCCTTCTTAACATGAGATGCATGAACCCAGGTTGGGATTCCTTCTACTTTTACGGCAGTGTGTGTTGTCAGCACCACCAAATAGGGTCCTTTTTACCTTGTCTCCTAGGTTCCCCGTTCAATGTCTCCTCACCAGGACAGTGTCTCCTACTTTAAACTGATGCGGCACCTGTGTATCACCAGCAACATAGGTTTCTTTTAACTGTTCCCAGACCTCTTTTCTTACAATTTTAAGAGCCTGTCACATAGATGGGCTGAGGCGCCCCATACATTAATTCGAAGGGTGTTAGACCAGAGGCTCCGGGGGTAGACAATAGTCATCTCATCCTCAGATGAGTGGGCGTTAACCAGCAGGGGGAGCATTGTCCTGGTTCCTCCCATGGGTACTGTCATGACCCACAGTCATGGCTCTTGGTATCTTTTGGGGAGGGGAGGCAGAGCCTTAGAAAAATCTTTAAACAGATACCAACCTCCTTGCAAACCAGGTTTGTCTCACAGGGAATTCAGAGCTGGTCTGTGTTAGACCTTCCCCTGCAGTGCTTAGCCTCGCAACCCACGCTGGTGCCCATTCTGGATTCATCATATCAAGAGCCAGTATGCACAGGTCTGAATCCTATGCAGCTCCTAAAGGAGAATTATCAACCTCAGTTTCAGCAAGGCCAAATCAAATCTATGATAACAAATTTGCAAAGGTCTGGATGCCAAGGAATCTATCTGCGGTTTTATAAAACCAGTGGCTCATTGTGTGAGAGAAAATATTTAAAGCAAACTTTCTTTTAGAGGCATTAGCTAACAAACACTTTTCACAAAGATTTAAACTCTTAGCTTCTTGCATTGAAACAGAGAATAAAAATTATTTTTACATAATGTAAGGCTGTTTTAACCATACCTAGAGGCAAAATTTTCCAGTGGTCACTAGCTCACTAGAAGCAAACACTTTACAATTATCAGGATGCGAAGAAAAAATGAACTTTGTTATTTTCAGAGCCCTAACACACACGAAATGAATTTACCTGCCGCTGTACGTGTGCGGATGTGTGGAGGCATGCGCCCCCTGCAGTGGTGCAGGGGAAGAGATGGTGTGGGCCATGGATCCTTTGGGGGCCACGAGCACCCCCCTTGGCTCAAAGCTTTTTACCTTTCCTGTTTGAACAGCTACAGTCACCTTTCTCCTGCGGACTGTTCAAGCCCCTTTTTCAGGGGCAGAGTCGGTCCACATGCTTGGAGTGAAAGACCCCCGAAGGGAGCCCCCCCCCCGCTCCAGTCTTGGGAAGGATGCGCACCCAGTAGGATGCTGAGACCGACTTGCTGTAATCACACGAGGAAGCTTTATTGTATGCTCGATAAACCGAGAGCTCAGGCCAGCATGCTGGGGTCGAGACTCATACACCACACAGGGCATAGAGGAGTTTCGACCCCGACCTGAATTTTTACAGAGCTTATAAAGGAGAAAACCACAAACCAGGGGGAGCAAAAGGGAGGGAAAAAGGGGAACTCTAAAACCATAAACTGCCCACACAGTTAGGTCATATGCTTGTCATGTGTAATGCTAGGCAACACACCCAGGGCTTTGTGACATTGTGGTTAGGGTGGTGACATTCCACAGGGGCATTGGAACATTGTGACCAGGGCTTTTGGGACATTGTGATTGTTCCAGGAAACTTTCCGCTCAAGAATGCTCCGGGAACCATTGTGCAGCAAGGGAGGGTGAAAAGTTCATGTTCTCTCAGATCCCACTTCTTCTTTTGGGTAGCTAGGCAGCTTATTAATTTTTTTAACCCTTCAGGAGCAGCCCTTCTGCCTCCACCTTGGGGCTTGGTGGCTGCAGCACCAGCTCCAAGCATAGCTGAGCAACTCTCCTCCTGCCTCCGCCAGGTGCTCATTGGCTGCACTGCCCGCCCATCCAGTGCTCCCTCCCAGCAGCCCTCCAACTGGGGCCTCTGATGAGCAGCAGAGGAGGCAACTGCTGAGGGGGGATCAGGGTGCCTGCCTGCTCCACCCACCTGCTCAGCAGGCAAACACCTTTAAAATCATTTAAAAACAAAACTGAGATGGCTGTATACATTTGTTTCCTTGGGCGACTGACTTTTTTGGGCGGCCAGCCTACTCCAAAGGTGGGCCAGCTGAGGCGCAGAAAGCCTGCCAGAGTCTTTTAACTATTATTGATAAATTTTGTCCTCTTCCCTAACATCTGTCCAATGGTCCTCAGTTAACGACAAAGGGGTTGAAATTATCTGTCCCTTGATAAAGATCAGAAAAGACAAGAACAAAACAAAAACAGACGGTAATACATCTAAACACATTCATTCATGCCTGGACCAGGTCCTCCTGACCTTCTGACAGAGTGGAGTTTCATGTCTACTCCTTTTTTTTTTCCTGACGGGGTGAGATTTCACATTCACCTCTTCTCACCCTCAGAACATCTTCCAGGGTGCAACCTGTGGGTCTCTTAGACTTGCCTGCCCATAGCCATTAGGACCTCACATTCCTCAGCGGTAGCTGCTCCAAAACCAAAAACCAAGACACAGACTAAGCGGCACCGCACTCAGACAACATCCAACATGTAAGACGCAGACTTCAGACAACATATAAGATTCTCACAAACATACCTCCAAGAGGTCTTCGGGGTTCATGGGTGTCACAAAAATCTTGGTGGGACCTCCAAATGAAAGACCTCCGTGGTGAGCCCTCCCCACTCCAGTCTCGAGAAGGTGGCACCCAAAAACCACGAATAGTCCATCTTGATGTAAAAACATGTGGTAGTTTAATAATGGAGCTCCGGGCCAATATGTATCTCACGCATGAGACAGAGGAACCGACCACGTGGCTCGAAAGCTAGGGGATTTTATACGGAGAGGGTGGGGGCTAGGTGGAATTTGGCGCAGTTATACATAATTGGCTCACTTAAACATCAGCAGACATGTCAGCAGAATAGTATGTGCAAGTTAGGATGTCAGGAACCTGAGGGGCGGTTCAGCGGAACATCTGGTTACTGTGTAACAGCGGGCCTGCTCGGACTTGGCCGGGCCTGTTCTGGTAGGTTCTCAGCCTCAGGCTCCTAAGCTCACAAACTCCTCTTTTTGACCTAAGTTACATGAATCACAGGCCTTAAATTTCATTTCCCTTCAACATATGAGCTGTCAACTGGTATTTTCTGGGGTATTTCCACCAATGAGACCTTTTCTGTATGTCTTTCATATAGATTCTAAAATGAATGGCATAAAAATATACTTCTACACTACAGAGGAACAAAACAAAGTTGTTGGAGTTACTCTTTCAGTCTGCAATGACAACATGTAATGTAAAGAATCAAATGTATATTACAGTCTACAAAATAAATCAACTATACCAAAAACAAACAAACAAAAAAAACCAAGCTTTTAACCAATTTGAGATGTTATTTGTCAAGAATCCTAATCTACATTGATCAGAGTTTATTCTATCTACAAACACATAATCCCCTACTGAAAGACCCTGAATCCGGGGAGAACCTCACTGAAGTCCCAGGATGAAATGACACCCCCAAAACTCAAGAGAAACCATTCTTGATGCAATATGCATGAGGTTTAATCGGGAAAAATCAACATGTTGATGACAAGCTCATAGGAGAGGACCCTTAAGCAGTTTCAATTGAGGGCTTTTAAAGGAAGGGGGGGGAGTTCACAAAGAATTTGAGGAGCTAAGTAAACATTTCGGCTCATCTCTTACTGAAGAGTTACAGGCTATCTTTGGTAAACATTCTTGGTGGGGATCTGAGTAACATAAGAGTGGGGATGATGTATTACAGCCCATCTCCTACGGTAGGGTTACTGTCTTATCTTTGGCAAATATTTTTAGTTCCTTACACAAAGAAGCACCAGGGTGAGTTTAAGATGAGCCAGTTCCAGAGGTCATCGGTAATTCAGGCTGAAGGCAAAAGAACAAAGAACTCATTGCTGGGCTTTTTGTTTCTAGGGGTCTAAGAAAGTTGAGTTGGGGTCTTACACTACCACAGACAGATTCACAGTTCAATTTTGGACTATGTTTTATTTTATTTTACTCCCTTTGTTTTCCGTGTTAAAGCATACTTAGTGGCATAATTTTCCTCTGCCCAGGTCACTACATGTAAGAGCAGGGCTACTGTCTCACTAACAATCCTTCCCAGTCTCACCAGAACACTTTCTGATAGCTCAGCCAACCTGCTCTTCCTGCTCATGGAATTTACCATCCTAAACACTGGCAGCCACACTCAGCATAGTATTGCTTGTAGGACTGCTTCAGAGGAGAATCTTAGAATGAACCCACAAGGTACTCCTACTGTAGCTACTGAGTGTTAGCTCTTTCCAGAGTCCATCACTACCCAGTGCACATCAGGATTCTGGAGGAAGAATACAGAACTGGATTGCATGTATGACTCATTACTATTTAACTAAAATAATCCTATACATTCTTTCTATCTTTCTAGTTTGGTTGGTTAATTCTGGCAGGGAACACAGAGTCTTACTATGTACCTTTGTCTATCCTAGAACTCATTATATACATCTGAAGACAACTACAGTGTACTTATATATAATAAATTAATAAATCTTTTTTTAAAAAAAAAGAAAGTCCGATTATTAAGCGAGAGTGCTCTGATCAGCAAATCGACAGGGCATCATTCATTTTCCTTTCATAGTCCCATTCTCTTTCAGGATGTTTAAACCCTTCAGTACGAACCCAGTCCAAAGTGTTTGTGAGCACGCAGGAACGCACATTCAAGTACAGGAAAAGAACTTTTATAGAAAAGAATATGCAAAGCAGAGCAATGTAATAATGTTAATACTATCTCAGGTATCTTTTTTAAAAATTATTTATTATATGTAAGTACACTGTAGCTGTCTTCAGACACCCCAGAAGAGAGAGTCAGATCTCATTACGGATGGTTGTGAGCCACCATGTGGTTGCTGGGATTTGAACTCAGGACCTTCAGAAGAGAAGTCGGGTACTCTTACCTGCTGAGCCATCTCACCAGCCCCATCTCAGGTATCTTTGATGATTAAAAACAATCCATAACAAAGGGGAGCAGCATGAATGTAAACAAAGTTATAAAATCTTGAGGTCGTCCCAGCACTTGGGAGGTTGAGGCAGGTGAATTTCTGAGTTCGAGGCCAGCCTGGTCTACAGAGTGAGTTTCAGGACAGCCAGGGCTACACAGAGAAACCCTGTCTCAAAAAACCAAAAAAAAAAAAA
>NW_018392381.1:73960-76479 GCF_900095145.1 Mus pahari | reverse complement strand
GAGAGAGAGAGAGAGAGAGAGAGAGAGAGAGAGAGAGAGAGAGAGAGAGAGAGAGAATGAAACACTATTCACTAAGTGGTGAACCTTTGCATATCACAGTCTCCCTTGAACACATAAAACAGCATATAATGTATCTCAGAATACTTAAAAGAACACACCTGTGAGAGAAACGCTGTATAAATAAAGTGGTAAGATCTTTGCAGGTGACATTTATCTCATAATGTATAAAATAACACAGACTTGTGAGAAACCTCATGAAAATAGCAATGTGATAAAGCTTGTGTGTGCAACAGTCATTTTCAAAATCATGAAAAAATCCATCTGCAGGGAAACCCTGTAAATGTAGTCAGTGTGGTAGGTTTGGGCTTTGCAGTATCTTTTTTTTTTTTTTTTTTTTTTTTGGTTTTTAGAGACAGGGTTTCTCTTTGTAGCCCTGGGTGTCCTGGAACTCACTCTGTAGACCAGGCTTGCCTTGAACTCAGAAATCTTCCTGTCGCTGCCTCCCAAGTGCTGGGACTAAAGGCGTGCGCCACCACGCACAGCTACTTTGCAGTATCTTTATTCAAGAGTAAAACCTTTATCGGGTGATCAATCTGTTAAAGATTGCATGCCACAGTATTCTTTCAAGATCTACAAGAGCTCACAATTAAGGCAATCCATGACTCTGATGGAATTGTAATGATCTTTAGTCAACCTACTGACATTAATTACACAAAATATTCGTTCTTGAAAAAAACTCTAGCAAGTGTCAACTATCTGCTCAAGTAGGTTGATGTTTCTATTTTGTTTGTACCTGCAAACATACATGGACAAAATTTTTATGCATTTCATTGATAAGGTTACTGGTTTAGATTTTACAATACACTTTAATTATATGAAATAACTTATTTAGGTGTTAATTGATATTGTGTATTAGTGCCTTTACTGTTGCTGTCATGAAATGACTAAGGTATTGTAGAAAAATGTAATCTCCATCCAGGGGGTCTACCTTACCTTTGACTATTTATTTTCCAGGTATAGACACAAACAACCTTTATATTTATAGTAAGCCTAATCAGCACAAGAGATTGGCTGATACCTATCTTCTATGCTATTATGTCTATTTCTCAGCCAATAATTTCATCTTATAATTTGCCTTGTTTCATCTGGGCTCTTCTTAACTCCAAGTAGTCATCCCACATAGCCATTATTTTATTATTCACCTAACCTAAGTTTGCTTTTGCTCTCTCAACTTTCTTCTCCTCTTCCTGGTTCTTTCCGGCCCAAGTCCAGTATCCCTAAGCACTGTTTATATGTCTTCTGCCCAGCTATTGCTATTGATTGTTGTAATCTTTATTTCCAATCGGAAGTAACTTGAGAGCAAGGTCACATAGTTTCACTTGGGTCTGTGTGCCCTCACTGTGCACTGGATCCCCATCTTCTAAGTGGTTCATTGTTTATTAAAATATGAGGGTAGTGTGATCACACATTTCCAGTAAGTCTGTTGGTGAAAGCACAAGCACGGTGGGCTCTTTTTTTGTTTTTCATTATTTCACAAATTCCCTTTGGATGTTTTTGTTTCTTATGCAGCCTGGCTGTCATAGTGTCAGTCATCAGCCAGAGTTACATTGTACCTCTTGATACTAATGTGTCAGCCTTCTGAGTACAAGTCCAGGGATAGAAGATTATGCTCAGTGTGTCCTGTTTTGTCAACACGTTTTAATAATATTACTGTTAAAATTTTTAAATGAACTGCCTTCGCCACCACTCAGTTTTAAAATTACCTGCTGGAGGATAGAGTAAACTTCCCATTGCCTTAACAGCAAAACGATTTGCAGGTTTGTTATGGCTTCTACCATCAGAGCAGAGTAGGAGGACAAGATTCTTGGGAAATTCATGGAATGAAATAGGGCAAGCAAACAATCGTAACATTTTTATCATCGTATCATCATCATGTACAACTACCTGGTTGTGCCAGGGTAAGTTTTTTGTAATTTCTTGCATGTATTAATTCATGATGCTAGATAGTGATAGATTCAGGAAGAGCTAACTATCAGTAGCAACAGTAGAAGTACCTTGTGGGATCCTCTAGGTTTCTCCTTTGGGAAGGACTAGAGGTGTGACTTTTTGAAGGGAGTGTGTTATATGGATGTACTAAGAACCTTTAAATGCCTCTGACCATGCAAAGTGTGTTGTCTGCCTCCTTTCTGAGTCTCTGGTCTTCTTAATGTCATGTGTTCACATTGCCATCATGGACTCTAATTCTTTGAAAGTGTAAGTCCAGCTTAGTCCTTTCAATTATCCTTTGCCTTGGCCATGGTGTGTTTTATGACAGCATTTAAAGTTAATTTTGAGAACTGTTCTGTGGACTGCGAGAGCACTATAAATCTCCCCTTCCTATTACAGAAATCATGGAGGTTTTTTTCTAAATCTAGGTCTAAGAGCAGTTAGCCTCAGTGCAGTCCCTTGAGAGTAAGAGCCACCCCATGATAGACAAGTCTAGCCTGCCTCGAAGAAAGAATCTTGTTAACATCTAATGC
>NW_018392381.1:61795-73940 GCF_900095145.1 Mus pahari | reverse complement strand
CTGGCTGTCCTGGAGCTCACTTTGTAGACCAGGCTGGCCTTGAACTCAGAAATCCGCCTGCCTCTGCCTCCCGAGTGCTGGGATTAAAGGCGTGTGCCACCATGCCTGGCGACAGGGGGTTTTCTAAGGGGAAACCTTGAAGGGAGATAACATTTGAAATGTTAGTAAATAAAATAACCATTTTAATGCTTTATTGCTAACCATCCCTGTTGGGGTCTCCCAGCTCCTTGTTGCTGCCAAGCCTACCTTGCTGTTATACTAATCACTGTCCTTCAAAACACCAGCCCCCTACAGGTGCTGAAACCCACTAGAGAGTTGCTGTGTCTCCACCGCCTACCAAGAGGACCCCCCCCCCGAATCTCCCAGAATGAGCATCCTTGGACCGCCTATGCCTACCAAGAGGACCCCCCACCCGAATCTCCCAGAACGCAGCATCCTTGGACCGCCTACGCCGACAGACATTCGTCCCTGCCTCGATCCTTGAACCCGCCTATGATCAGACTGCTGCTGGCAACTTCTAAGACTGAGGAGGGGGCTGGGGATCTTTCCATGTTATTTAAATGGAGTTCGGTTATTAAACCTTGGAGCCTTGATCAGAAAATTTTGTCTAGGCTTCCATTTTCCTCTTGCACATTCCATTTCAGCCAGCCCGCCTTTTAGGATGAACCCAGACCGGATTAAAGTGAGTTTTGTCAGAAACTCACACATCCCTACATCAAATTACTTTTCATGTCTCTCTTCTATACAGGATTATCATGCTAGGAAAGGTGGTCCAAATACATGGGATAAATATATATGACGATTTATTACATATTCAATATGATGTGTTTTTAAAAAGATCAAGATGTTTAAGATATGTTCTATGGGACTGTGGTGAGATATGGGGGAAGGGAAAAGCCCAAGAGGGCAATAGAGAAGAAAGTGGGAAGCAAGAGTCAGAGAGGGAGGAGGGGGCAAGCATCCCCTTTTATAGTGGGTCAGGCCTACCTGGCTATTGCCAGGTACCTGTGGGGTGGAGTTTAGACAGAATGCTAACATTTCTGAAGTTTTAATAAGTCCTGTTGTGCCAGGCAGTGGTGGTGCACGCCTTTTATCCCAGCACTTGGTAGGCAGAGGCAGGCAGATTTCTGAGTTTGAGGCCAGCCTGGTCTACAGAGTGAGTTCCAGGACAGCCACGGCTACACAGAGAAACCCTGTCTCGGAAAACCAAACCCAAACAAACAA
Organism: Mus pahari; assembly: GCF_900095145.1. Lineage (NCBI taxonomy): Eukaryota > Metazoa > Chordata > Mammalia > Rodentia > Muridae > Mus > Mus pahari. The sequence goes on along the minus strand of NW_018392381.1, from coordinate 72,716 downwards.
ACAAAGTCCTGTTGCTTATTAAAGAGTGGAATTCTACCTCAATTAGGAGAGTTAGACTCAGGCATTGAGTTCCCTATTTGGCTAATCAATGCAACAAGGTCAGTCCTTGAAAAATATTCACACATCCAATAAAAATGCTGTCAGCATGGGGCAGTGGTGGTGCACTCCTTTAATCCAGGACATCCAGGGTGACACAGAGAAACCCCATCTTAAAAAAAGGAAAAAAAATGCTGTCAGCAAGTTTTATTTATGTATTTGACTCTTTTTTTTCCTTTCTTTTTTTGGTTGTCCTGGATCTCACTCTATAAACCAAGCTGGCCTCGAACTCAGAAATCTGCCGGCCTCTGCCTCCCAAGTGCTGGGATTAAAGGCATGCACAACCCCTGCCCAGGATGTACTTGAATGTCACCCACAGAGAACAAGGAAGAAATTGGTCTTGATGAATTTAGGATGGGGGGGAGAATTAAGGGGGTAAATAGTTGAAGTATATTTGATTAATGGTAGCAAAATATCCAAACTTAGGAAGATATTATATACTCAAATGTACCTAGGTGTGTCCTGAAAAGATGTAGTTTGGGGGAGGCTCTGAGAGCCAAAGCCTTAATAGAAGAGAATGCTAAAGGAATGGAAAGTTCTTGACTATTTTCTGGCAAATTGCTTGGGAGGCTCTTGTGGTCTTTGCTGGATGCTTTGAGGTGCTCTTCAGTTAAGTTAAAAACTTTTCAGTTGAGTTCCCTACAGTCTTGGCTTGGATCCTCCCACCACCACCACCACCCTGAAGAGACCTGCTTCAGCCTGCCAAGTGTGTATGTAGTGAGGGAGATAGAACCTTCTTTTATAGCAATTAGACATTTGAGAGCTCTCCTGGTGGGCACTCTCTTTGGACTCTATCTCTTGGCTTAGAATAGCATCCTGGAAGCAGAGGAGTAAGACATAGCAGGTCAGAGATAGAACGGGATTTGAGGAAAGAGCAATGGAGCTCACATGGGTTTCGATGAGCTCAAGAGAAAACAAACTGGCTAAGTAAAGGGGCACAGATAGAAGGAGATGTCTGAGCATCTAGCAGGAAAGTTGTAAATATACATTTTGCATACAGTTAAGGAAATGAAGTTAGCTCACTAGGCTAGCATTTTTTCTGTGACACCTCCTACCTCATTTGTTATTATTGGGAGTATATATTAGAAAAATGTGAAAAGGCAAATATTACAGAAACTGATATATTTTAATTCAAATGTGTAAGAATTAATTTTAATGAAAATATAGTAAATACAGTAGTGGCTTAGTTATGAGCATTGGATATTGTTACAGATGACACAGGTTGCATTCCCAGAAACCATGTTGCATTAAACCAGCAGTGGTAACTGCAATCCCTAAGGGATCTAATGCCCTCTTCTGACCACTGCAGGTACTGCACACAAACAAGTACCAGGTACACTCTCATATACATAAAATAAAATAAAAATAAAATAATAATAATAAAAAAAGAACTCTTTGACAAAGATGTCACAGCCCTCAGACAGAGAGCATTCCGGATGAGGTAAAATGTACTTCTGTTCAAATTACTATAGTTAATTATGTAAAACTGAAACAGGCGTCTATGCCATAAGGGCTTTTTTATGATTTGCAATATTTAACATGGGGAAAACCCTTCCTTATTCTGGAGCTTTTGAGTAGACTGGGCAAATTCTAATCTAGGACACAGCTTCTGAGAGCAGCCTACATGTTTAAAGGTTATTGAAGATGGAACTCTTTTTTTTCTCTTTGCATACTCTGGTAAGACAGATCACTTTATTTCCTGGTATTAGAGGTTCGTTGAAATTCTGGTATATGCTGAAGAACAGTGAGACATTTAGGCTCTCATGTATTCTTCAACTTTCCATTGGTCTTTGTTTTCCTAGTTGAACAACATGCTGTGAGCCATTCTTTCCTATGCACTTTCTACAAACATAGAGAGATCCATGCTCTGAGTTCTGTTCATCTGGAAAACTTTACTAATACAGATATGTTTTTTCACCTTCCCACTTGGGAAGATGTGCTGGCTAACAAGAGTGCTCCATAGTGACTGGCATCCATTTCCTGCTTTTCTCCCAGGGTTTTCTGGAGCATCATATTGAAAGGGCAAAATAAACCTCATTTGTCTCCATTTAAGGAGCCCATTTGTTTCTATTTGAGGACCAGTACTGATTTCAAAAAGGTACCAGTTTCAGGAATAAACTGTAAATCCCAAAAGTAAATCATAAGATACCAGAACTAGGAACAGACCACAAAATCCAGAAGATGGTAGAATCCCCTTCCAGAGTCCGGACTGGGGATACACACAGAAATGGGGAACTATCTCAGAACGGTCCATTGGGGCTGGGCAGCCCTATTTCATCATAGTGTGAGAAGTTCATGACATAGGAAAGCGGATCACTGACAACCTGCGACCCCGTACACCCACCAATGAAATTTGAGAATGCCCTATCCTTCTGGAGAGTTCCACTTGTTTCCTATAAGGAGGTCTTCATACCTTTGCCTGGGGTCGCCATTTCAAAGAATGCTGGTTGTTTCTCCAGTATAAGTGCTTTTTTCTTTTTGCATATTATCTGATCTGGGGTCTTCAGTGATTTTTGGACCCTTTCGACAGGTAGCAGGTGAATATTAGCTGCGGTATTCCTGTGATCAGTGTAAAAGCACGGAAACAAATGATCACATTTTGTATCTTAAAATCACTCTGTGGGCTGGTGAGATGGCTCAGTGGGTAAGAGCACCAGACTGCTCTTCCGAAGGTCCGGAGTTCAAATCCCAGCAACCACATGGTGGCTCACAACCATCCGTAACAAGATCTGACGCCCTCTTCTGGAGTGTCTGAAGACAGCTACAGCATACTTACATATAATAAATAAAAATAAATCTTTAAAAAAAATTACTCTGTAATTGATGATATGCATGGAACCATTCTGCCTGTGGCTCATACGGTTCACTCTGCTCCAAGATGGATAATGAACTGTGCAAGCTACTCATCTCGATTCTAGGAGGAGGAGGAGAAGCAGAGGAGAGTAGGAAGAAGAAAAGGAGGAAGAGGCAGAGGGGGAGGAGGAGGGGGAACGGTAGGAAGAGGAGGAGAAGGAGGAACAGGAGGAAGAGGGGAGGAGGAAATGGAGGAGGAGAGGCAGAAGGAAGAGGGGAGGAGGAGGATTACGAAGTTGAGGGAAAAGCTATTCCTGCTGAGTGCTGGTAGACAGAAAGCTCGGCTACTGGAGAACAGGCACACAGGATACTGAAAGGAAGATATTGCAAATCTGAAAATTGTCTCGTCCTGGACTGAATTTCTGCGGCTGGAAGCCCTAAGAGGCAAGCTTTCAGCACAGTCTATCCCTAAGGTCAGGGTTCTTGTCACTCAAGAATCACTGGCCAATTAGCGCCTCAAGGAAAACTGTCCAATTAGATGAAGAGGAGGGCTCTTCCGGGTGCTCTGTTTCCTGTTGCGAGTTCAGCAACATTGGGAAGCAGGCGTCTATGGTTGGTGTGATGTGCTGTGACCTCTGATGCTGGGTGCCTTCGCAGACTACCAAGTCTCATGATGGTGAGCATGGGACCACGGCCCCTAACCTGACGGAGCAGTGTTCTGAGAAGCAGGAGTCCTGACAGTGGTCCCTCCCCTGGGTTGGGTGGAAACTAGAAGCGATCTGTGAGGTTCCATGAGGATTTGGCCACTAGGTGTACTCAGTGGTGGCATCTGAATAACTTCATTATGGGAACTTCACCTGCACAAAGTATTTGAAGCAAGCACTTGCGTGTAGAAACATCCTTAGCAAGAGGCCAGATTCAGAGAGGCCGAGATTCTCTGGTATCTCCTAGACTTTGTATCCTGGCCATTTAAAATCCATTTGGAATTAGTTTTGTGGCGGTTTTAAGCCTCATCCCGCCATCTCACGCTCCAAATATAAGCTGTGATACAAAGCATAGAATCACTGATGTAAAGGATTTTCCAAGAATAAGAAAATGCGAAGTCGCCGGGCGTGGTAGCGCACGCCTTTAATCCTAGCACTCGGGAGGCAGAGGCAGGCAGATTTCTGAGTTCTAGCCCTGCCTGGTCTACAAAGTGAGTTCCAGGACAGCCAGGGCTATACACGGAAACCCTGTCTCGAAACAAACAAACAAACAGCAAAACAAAACAAAAAAAACGAAAAAGAAAGAAAGAAAAGAAAAAGAAACATATGTATATATATATAAAAAAAAAACAGCAAAGAGCTCCTTTTCTAAAACCAGGCATGCTCTTGGGAGAGCTGGCAATGGTCTGGGGCCAGAGCCTGTGGAGAGGGGTTGTTTCTTATGCTGAGAATCTAATAGTTCTTACCACATAGGGCTGATGGTGTCAGTCACAAACCTCTGTAGGCATGGGCAGTGCTATTGATGAGATTACTTGTGTTCTCCTTGAGCAGCGGTGCTTGATTAGATTCTTCCTTTGTCCCATTGTATGTTAGTTTCTGCTGACTGCATGGAAGTCTCCCTTATCTTCCCATTTCCCCCTGTAGGCAGTATAGTAGCTGCCATTCTTTTTTAAAAATTTATTTATTACATATATTGTAACTGTCTTCAGACACACTAGAAAAGGGCGTCAGATCTCATTGTGGATGGTTGTGAGTCACCATGTGGTTGGTGGGATTTGAACTCAGACAAGCTGCTATTCTCTTAGCATAAGCCTTATTAGCAACTTGCTACCCCACCCCAGCTTTTATACTTTCTACCTCCTACTTTTCCTATCTTTTGCTTCTTCTGAGACTTTCCACTTAGGACTCTGCCACTGCAGAACGACCTGCTGATTCAGGGTATTGTTGTATGTAAGAAATAATTCTTGCTGGGTGTAGTGGTGTAGTAATGTACACCATTAATCCCAGCACTTGGGAGGCAGAGGCAGGTGAATTTCTGAGTTCCAGGCCAGCCTGGTCTACAGAATGAGTTCCAGGACAGCCAGGGCTAGACAGAGAAACCCTATCTCGAAAATAAGAAAAGAGAAAAAAATTTCTGGAATATCTCTGCTATGTTAATCTCTCATCTGCCTAACTGGTTGACTACATCCCCAGTAGTCCATCATTAAATTGGTCACATTATAGCCTGGGGTGACAACCTAAAAAAGAGGTACAGATAACAACACATGTAGAATAATGCAAAATCTCTCTAGGTTGCCTCCTCTTTCAGCATTAACTAAAGCTAAAGACATACTATTTCACAGAGATTTTTTTTTAAATTATTTTTTCTTGTCTTTTTTACACTCCAGATTTTACTTCCCTTCTGGTCCACCCTCCATCCGACTGTTCCGCATCCTATATATACCCCCTCCCTCTCCCCCTGTCTCCACTAGGATGCCCCCCCCCCACTAAACCTCTAAACTTCCGGGGCCTCAGTCTCTTGAGGGTTTGATTCATCTACCCTGACTGAATCCAGACTGGGCAGTCCTCTGCTGTATGTGTGGGGGACTCATATAAGCTGGTGTAAGCTGCCTAGTTGGTGATCCAGTGTCTGAGAGATCTCAGGGGTCCAGGTTAATTGAGACTGCTGGTCCTCCTACAGGGTTGCCTTCCTTCTTAGCTTCTTCCAGCTTTTCTCTAATTCAACCACAGGGGTCAGCAGCTTCTGTCCTTTAGTGGAGTGCAAATATCTGCATCTGACTCTTTCTTGTGCTTGTTGGGTCTTTCAATCTTTCTGGGGGCTGTCATGATAGGTCCCTTTTTGAGAGGGCTCCATAGCCTCAGTAATAGTGTCAGTCCTTGGGCCCTCCCCCTCAGCTGGATCCAACTTTGGGCTTGTCGCTGGACCTTCTTTGAGTCCTGAGAGTCTCTCACCTCCCAGTTATATAAATTCTGGAGGGTCCCCCCAACCTCCTACCTTTCAAGGTTGCCTGTTTTCATTCTTCCTGCTGGTCTCAGGGCTTGAGTCCTTTTCCAGTACCACGTCAGATGCCCCTACCCATACTCCACCCCTACCCAGTCCCCAATCCCTCCCAGATTCCTCCCTCCCATGCTCCTTTGTGGGTGCTTTCTTCTCCCTCCCAAGGGGGACTGAGGCATCCTTACTTGGGTTGTTCAGCTTGTTGACCTTTTTGAGTTCTATGGACTGTATCTTGGGTATTTTGTACTTTTGTGTGTGTGTGTGTCTTATATCCACTTATGAGTGAGTACATACCATGCATGTCCCTTTGTATCCATTAACGTAATCCACTGTATAAACAGCATGAATGTAAGCAAAGTGATAGAAGGTCTGATGCCTCTTTATATTTAAAAAATAATAACATTTGATGGAATATTTTGAGGAATATTGGTATCAGGTCTTTGAAGGTCTGGTAGAATTCTGTCTGAAATCCATCTGTCCCTGTGCTTTCTTAGGTTGGGAGATTTTTGATTTTTTTTTCTATTTCCTTATGGTATATGAACCTGTTTAGATAATTTACCTGTTCTTGATTTTACTTTGGTATGAGGTATCTGTCTAGAAAAGCATCCATTTCATGTATATTTTCCAGTTTTGTTGAGTATGTCCCAAATGCAAGGGCACCCACATTCATAAAAGAAACTTTACTAAAGCTCAAAAGACACATTGAATCCCACACAATAATAGTGGGTGATTTTTGTAGTGGGATCTGATAAATTTTTGAATTTCCTCCACTTCTGTTGTTATGTCTCCCTTTTCATTTCCAATTTTGTTAATTTGGATGCTGCCTCTGGGCCCATTAGTTAGTTCGGCTGGGGTTTTTCTATCTTGTTGATTCTCTCAAAGAACCAGGTTTTGGTTTTGTTCATTATTCTTTATATTGTTCTCTTTGTTTCTATTTTGTGGATTTTGACCTTGAGTTTGATTATTCCTGCCTTCTACTCCTCTTGGGTGTGTTTGCTTCTTTTTGTTCCCGAGCTCTCAGATGTGCTGTTAAGTTGCTAGTGTACGGTTTCTCCAGTTTCTTTACTAGGGCACTCAGTGCTATGAATTTTCCTCTTAGCACTGCTTTCATTGTGTCCCATAAGTTTGGGCATGATGTGTCATCATTTTCATTAAATTCCAGGAAGTCTTTAAATTCTTTATTTTTTTCCCTAAGTTATCATTGAGTAAAGAGTTGTTCAGGTTCCACGTGTATGTGGGCTTTCTGTTGTTTTTGCCATATTGAAGACCAGCCTCATACCTTGGTGATCTGATAGGATGCATGGGATTATTTCAATGTTCTTGTATGTATTGAGGCCTGTTTTGTGATGAATTATATGGTCAGTTTTGGAGGAGGTACCATGAGGCATTGAGAAGAAGGTGAATTCTTTTGTTTTAGGGTGAAATGTTTTGTAGATATCTGTTAAATACATTTGGTTCATAACCTTTATTACTTTCACTGTGTCTCTGTTTATGTCTGTTTCAATGAGTGGGAGGTTGAAGTCTCCCACTATTATTGTGTGGGATTCAATGTGTCTTTTGAGCTTTAGTAAAGTTTCTTTTATGAATGTGGGTGTCCTTGCATTTGGGACATAGTTATTTAGAATTGAGACTTTCTCTTGGTGGATTTTCCCTTTGATGAATATGAAGTGTCTTTCCTCATCATGCTTGATAGCTTTTGGTTGAAAGTCTATTTTATTGGATAGTAGGATAGCAGCTCCAGCTTGTTTCTTGGGACCATTTGCTTGGAAGACATTTTTCTATCTTTTTAATCTGAGGTAGAGTCTGTCTTTGTTATTGAGGTATATATGCTTCTTGTATGCAGCAAAATGTTAGATCTTGTTTGTGAATCCCGTCTGTTAGCTTATGTCTTTTTATAGGTGTGAGTTGAGCCCATTAATATTGTTAGATGTTAAAGACAGATGACTGTTCATTCCTTTTATGTTTGTTTTTGTAGTTGGCTTTATGGGCTTGTGGTTCTCTCCTTTGGGCTTTGCTGTGAGATTTTTAATATCTTGTGTTTTCTTGGTGTAGGTACCTTCCATGTGTTGGAGTTTTCCTTCTAGGATCCTCTGTAGGACTGGATTAGTAGGTAGATACTGTTTGAATTTGGTTTTGTCCAGGAATATTTTGGTTTCTCCATCTACGTTGAATGAGAGTTTTGCTGGGTATAGTAGCCTGGGCTGGCATTTCTGTTCTCTTAGAGTTTTCATGACCACTGTCTGACCAGGCACTTTTGGCTTTCATAGTCTCTATGAGAAGTCTGATATAATTCTGATAGGTATACCTTTTCCTTGCATCTTTTAATATTCTTTCTTTCATCTGTGTGTTTAGTGTTTTATTATGTGACAAGAGGAGTTTTTTTTTTTTATAGTCCCCCTCCCCTTTTTTTTTCTCGTGTTCTATTCTTCTTGTACCTTTACGGCCATCTCTTTCTATAGGTTGGGGAAGTTTTTTCCTCTGATTTTGTTGCAGATTTTCTTGATGTCCTTTGAGCTGGCAATTTTCATTCACCTCTCTTCCAGTTATTCTTAGATTTGGTCTTTTCATTGTGTCCCAAATTTCCTGGATATTTTGAGTTAGGAGGTTTTATGTTTTGAATGTTTTTTGACTGTGTTGTCAGTCTCTTCTACAGCATCTTCTGCACCTGGGAGTCTCTCTTATATCTCCTGTATTCTGTTGATGATATTTACATCTGTAATGCCTGACCTCTTTCCTAGGTTTTCAATTTCCAGGTTTCCTCTATTTGTGTTTCTTAATTGTTTCTCCTTCCACTTTTAGGTCTTGGACCGCTCTATGCAATTCCTTCACCTGTTTGATTGTTTTTCCTGTTTTTCTTTTTTTTTGTTTCTCAATTTTTTTATTNTTATTATTTTCTTTATTTACATTTCAAATGCTATCCCGAAAGTTCCCTATACCCCCCCACCCCTGCTCCCCTACCCACCCACTCCCACTNCTTGGCCCNGGCCTTCCCTTGTGCTGGGTCATATAAAGTTTGCAAGACCAAGGGGCCTCTCTTCCCAGTGATGGCTGATTAGGCCATCTTCTGCTACATATGCAGCTAGAGACACGAGCTCAGGGGGTACTGGTTAGTTCATATTGTTGTTCCACCTACAGGGTTGCAGCCCCCTTCAGCTCCTTGGATACTTTCTGTAGCTCCTCCATTGGTGGCTGTGTGTTCCATCCAATAGCTGATTGTGAGCATCCACTTCTGTGTTTGCCGGGCACTGGCATAGCCTCACAAGAGGCTGCAATATCAGGGTCCCTTCAGCAGAATCTTGCTGGCATGTGCATTAGTATCTAGGTTTGGTGGCTGAGGATGGGATGTATTCCCGGATGGGGTAGTCTCTGGATAGTCCATCCTTTCATCTTAGCAAAAACCCCATTAAAAAATGGGGTACAGAGCTAAATAAAGAATTCTCAACTGAGGTGGCGTACACCTTTAATCTCAGCATTTGGGAGGCAAAGGTAGGCGGATTTCTGAGTTCGAGGCCAGCCTGGTGTACAAAATGCGTTCCAGGACAGCCAGGGCTATACAGAGAAACCCTGTCTAGAAAACCAAAACAAAACAAAAACAAAATCAAACAAAAAAGTCAGGGTTTCTCTGTGTAGCCTTGGCTGTCCTGGAACTCATTTTGTACACCAGGCTGGCCTCAAACTCAGAAATCCACCTGCCTCTGTCTTTCAAGTGCTTGGATTAAAGTCGTGAGCCACCACCACCTCCTGGCTCAAGGGTAGACTTCTATTTTTATTCTACTGATGGTAAAACTGAGGGTCACTAAGTGGCTTCTGAATATACTTAATTGGAACTGTTCAGCTTACACATGTTGTACTTCTAATTCATTAGTAATTGAAGTGGAAACCGCCTGAACCAGGCATGGCTGCACATGCCTATATTCATGGTGCTTACAAAGTGAGGACAGCAGGATTTCACAGTCATCCAAGTTAAAAGTGGTCAACAGGATGTGTTCCAAGGTCCAGAGAGCCAAGGCAGACTGTGATTGTCTCATGCCAGTAGCCACAGTCTTCCCTGCAGGTCCAGAACTTAGGGGTCATGACACCAGGAAGTGTTTTCTGAGATGTTTACCATTGTTAGTTTTCTATTCTTCATGTTTTTTGCACAAGATTACCTAGGTCACTTCAGGATCAGATTCTCCCACAAGTGAAAAAAAAATATCCTCAGGCTGGGATGAGCTTCCTAATGGCATATTCAATGCAAACTCTTCATCCCTGAAAAAAAACAAATACACAGTCAAAAGAAATGCACAAAGTAGGTTTTCTTCATGCGTTCGTGAATTATTTTTCATCCTTAACAAACAAGATTTTGGAACAAATTTGGGAATAGGTAAAGAATAGAAAATGAAGCAGGAAATAATGCAATATTTTTACTTAACATGTACAAAAGTACAATTTAAATAAGCACCTTGCCAGATACACAGCCTAGCAGTTAACATAAACTGGATACTGCTACAGTAGACAGGGGTCCCATTCCCCAAACTACCTGGTTGATAACTATTGCTGCGAAAAATTTGCTGTTGCCTTCTGGTCTCAGAGTATACAGAGCCGAGACACATGCACGCAAAATAAAATTGAAATACATATAAAATAAAAATTTAAAACTATAGCTCAAAAACCTGGAATTCTCCACACTGAAGTCACGCCCCTGAGATAGACAGCAGCCTGGCTGGTTGGAATGCAACTCTTTCTTGTCCTGCACTGATGCTCCCATTACCTTCCTCTGAACCAGCTTGCTCAGGAGGAAAGCTGCTTTCCTAGAGGTTGGAGTAGCTCAGGAGAATGGTTCATGTAAGAGCAGGAACCACAGTAGTGTTAGGTGACTTTTCCAATATTCTATGTTTGTGTTTTGTGTCCCTTGTATGTGTGAGAATTGTGGCACTGATAATCTTTTAACTCTATCTTCGAAATCCTACTTTATGATTAAAATGTAGACTTGGGTTATAAATCTCCATGTGCCTCTGGCTAGACTTGCAGACTCCTTTCCCTATTGCTGTGTTTCAAAGGATGACCTGGG
>NW_018392381.1:21900-59902 GCF_900095145.1 Mus pahari | reverse complement strand
TATACTTAATATTGTTTACATATGCTTAGGACAGTGTGGAAACTCCTGATTGGATATGCAATCAGAAACTCATAACTATGCTCCGGGCTGAGCAGTGACTGGCAGAACCCNNAAAGCACATGCGCACTTTGCTTACTCACAAGGAAAACACACAGGGAGCCAGCACTGTCTTGTGGTGGCGATTCATTCTGGCTTCCCACATTAAAGAGTTAAAACTGATTTCAGTTTTTGAATGTGATTTCCTTTAAATGCATCTCTGCTATTGTCTCTTAATTGTTTTCATTCCCCAATACTTCCCAGTCATTGAAATTATTTTTCACTTTTCAAAAGTGCTGTTGATTATTTATTTCTGTTTAGAGCATTATCTCCTGTACCATAGGCTGGCTCATACTCTGTAATTTAAAATTAATTTGAACTTCCAATCCTGTCTCTGCTGCCACATGCTTGGATGTCAGTCCTGCAATTCCCCCAGCCTGGGCCTTGACTGTGCATTGAAAGGAAAGATAGGCCAGTAAATGATTGTCATCGAACTTCTTTTTTTATTTGGGACTGTCAAATGAAGCTGTACCTATGCAAGAATTGAATTTTTTAACAAACTTTGAAATGTGTTTAGTCACATCCCAAAAAGGGACGGAACAAAAGAAGTTGATAATATCTCTACTTTGACAGTACTTAACATTAGCATCGAGGTAATCAATATTAGATGATTGATAACTGTCCTGCTGGCCCATTTTTCTATCCAATCCCAGGCAATCAAGAATCTGGATTAAAAAGCTGAAGTTGCTGAAACGTCAAATTACTGTAGTTACACTAGTTCTACCAAGAATAATATCTAGGTAATGATTGTGTTCCTACCAAATGGGACAGTTTATTTTTCCAAGTTTTTTTTTTTTTTTTTTTTTTTGAGACAGGGTTTCTCTGTATACTCTGTATAGCCCTGGCTGTCCTGGAACTCACTTTGTACACCAGGCTGGCCTTGAACTCAGAAATCTGCCTGACTCTGCCTCTGCCTCCCTAGTGCTGGGATTAAAGGCCTGCGCCACCATGCCCAGCTATTTTTCCAAGTTTTAAGATGATCCTCCTGAGAAAATAGGCGTGTGTAATACTTGGTGTGCTCTAATACAAATCCCTCCTCTCTGGAGTACATAATCATCAAGCCCTTTTTGACTTTTTTTTTTTTGTTACCACGAAGTAGGGAAACAGTTTAATACATAATATAGAACAATTAGTTTCATTCATATGACCATCTAGAAAAAGCAACTTAATTTTCAGACTCAAGGCTTATTAATTATTGTCCTTTTTCATGTGTATTTTTTAATTATTTTATTAGATATTTTCTTCATTCACATTTCAAGTGCTATCCTGAATGTCTCCTATACCCTCCCCCCCACCCTGCTCCCCTGCCCACTCAGTCCCACTTCTTGATCCTGGTGTTCCCCTGTATGGGGCATATAAAGTTTGCAAGACCAAGGGGCCTCTCTTCCCAATGATGGCCGACTAGGCCATCTTCTGCTATATATATGCAGCTAGAGACATGAGCTCTGGAGGTAATGGTTAGTTCATATTGTTGTTCCACGTATAGGGTTGCAGACGCCTTCAGTTCCTTGGGTAATTTCTCTAGCTCCACCTTTTTGACTTTCAAAACTATATTTTTCCATTATACTTACAGCATTTCCACCATCTCTCTTGTGTCCAAATCCCTCCATACACAACTTATTGTTTTTCATCTAAGGGCCATATTTGCTTGAACAACAGTTACTGTTTGAGTGTGACCTATGTTTGCCTGCAGGACTTCCCAGCTGTGAGGCAAATTGATGGCTGAACTGAATGTAGGTGTGTAAGAGAATGTACACATCATGTCCCTTAAAGAAGAAGACATGCTCTGGAAAACTGTAAGATCTTCATAACTACAAATTTCCTAGACTAGGACCCTGTCTGAACCCATTGTGGAATAGCAGAGCTCAGTAGACCTGGACTGTATGAGTCATTTGAACTCTTCTCATCTAGTAGCAATGCTGCTACTGTCCTGAGGTCCAGTAGGGTGACCCTAGATAGTGATGGACTCTGGAAAGAGCTAACACTCAGTAGCTACAATAGGAGGCACCTTGTGGGTTCATTCTAAGATTCTCCTCTGAAACAGTCCTACAAGTGTAGGACCCCCTTTCGGGAACCCCACTCGAGTCTCAGGAAAGGGCCCACCCAAGGAAACATGAGAGACCATCTTGATGCAAACACACGAGGTAGTTTAATGGCGGAGCTCCGGGCTGATTCGTATCTCACACAGGAGACAGAGGAATCAATCATGAGGCTTGAAAGCTAGGGCTTTTTATAGGGAGAGGGTCGGGACTAGGGGGAATTGGCGCAGTTTCACCCGATTGCTCATTTGAACATCAGCAAAAACTATTACACATCGGCAGAATAGTACGTGCAAGTCAGGATGTCAGGAGTCCCGAGGGCCGGATGCTTATGTAGGTCAGTGGAGCATCTGGTTAACATATAACTTCAAACTATGTCAGGAGGGCAAGGGGCCGAAGGAGGTGCTGGGCTAGATGGCTGGTGACTCAGCCAAGATAGCTCGGACAAATTCCTGCATTCTTCTTTTTTCTTTATGGCCAGTCAGCCCCAGGAATGTTTTAACAACGGACCTGCCTGGACATTCTCTGGGCCTGTTCCACTATGTTCTCAGCCTAAGGCTTCTAAGATCACAAACAACTTTTTCTTTGGACTATTTGACATAAGTTACATGAATCACAGGCCTTAAATTTCATTTCCCTTCACAAGCAATACTATTGCACTGACGAGCAAACACTCTGAGAGTTGAAGCAAGATATGGCGTTTAAATGGGAATGCACCCATTGCTCCTATGCTGAATACTTATTTTTCAGTACCTGGAAATCTTTGGGAAAAGCAGGGGGAATGTCTGGGATAATCATTCTGGGGAATTGGGGTGACACCTACCTCTGTATCAAAGGTTGGGGAGGTTTGCTACCACCAATAGCAAAATGCTCATAAAATAACCCACTTGCAGATTTTGGATTCAAGGCAGGTATTTTACCTGCTTCACAGAGAAGACACGGTATTTTATTGTCCTCTTTATCTGTGGATGATTTGTGCTCCCCAAGTGATATTGCTTACTAAACAGTGGAACACTCAAGTAGGATAATTGGCCCCAGGCAATGAGTTCCTATTTGGCTAATCAATGCAACATGAGCAGTACTTCAACCATATAAACATATCCAATAAAAATGCAATCAGCAAGTTTTATTTATGTATTTGAGTCTTCATAGTCACACATATGTAACAAAGAAGAAACTGTCAGGGAAGAATTTAGGATGAGGATGGGAAAAGCAAGGGGGTAAATTGTTGAAGGATATTTGAATATAGTTCATAGAAAACCTAACTGGTAGTAAAATATACAAGCTTAGGAAGACATTTCCTTTTCAGATGCAGCTAGGTATGTCCAGAAACCTTGTAGTTTGGGTGTGGCTCTGAAAGCCAAAGCCTCAGTAGAAGAGAATGCTGAAGAATGGAATGTTCATGCCTATTGTAGGGCAAATTGCTTGGGAAGAGTCTTGTGGTCTTTGCTTGTTGACTTGAGGCAAAGTCAGTTGACTGGCACTGACTTTGAGGAGCTCCACAATAAAGTTGAAAAGTTTTGGGCCCCTACAGACTTGGACTGGATCCTTCCACCACCACCACCACCACCACCACCGTGAACTGACCTCTTAGAGCCTGCCAAGGGTGTAGTGAGGGAGATAGAGGCTTCTTTTATAGCAATTAGACATTTGAGAGCTCTCCTTGGTGGGCACTCTCTTCAGACTCTGTCATCTTACAATTGCGTCATGGAAAAAGAGGGTTAAGAAATAGCAGGACAAAAATGAAACAGGATTTGAGGAAAGAAAGCGATGGAGCCCACATATGTTTCAGTGAGCTCAAGAGAAAGGTAGAGTTGCTAGGTAAAAGGGCATAGATAGAAGGAAAATTTTGAGCATCTAGCAGTTTAGTTGTACATTCAAGCTTGTAAATAGATATTTTGCATATGGGTAAGGAAATGAAGTTAGCTCACTAGGCTTGCTTATTTTTACCAATCCTCCGACCTCATTTGTCTTAATTGGGAGGATTAACATGGAGGATTTGTAGAAGCCCAACTAGATGCAATTCCTTGTTGAGTTGGGATTTGAGTGTCTATAGACTCAATCCATTTCCTCTTCTTTCTGTTTATTTGGTTTTGCTTGAAATTCATCCTTCAGCTTCCTTTTTATGTCCTTCCTTCCTGTCATAACTTCCCCATAATCTACATCTGTCCTTAAATTGCATTAGATACAGTAGAAGCAATGGGTAGTTATTCAGTGCCAAGCCATTTGGCTTAACAAATGTTTTGTATTTTTTAAATTTTCTTTTTTTGTTTTTGAAGACATTTTTCTTTGTGGTCCTAGGTGTCCCCAAATTAGTCCTGTATGTCAGCCAGGCCTTGAATGTAGAGATCAAATTGATTGTAGCTTCAAGTGCAGGGATCAAATGAGGGCCACCATGACTGGCATTTTTTTAGATTATTATTTTCAGATGGGCCTATAATGTACGTGTCTTCATATGTCAGGAATATGCATTGGGCTGAGCTTCACCCATCTCTTGATGTTTTAAATTTTGCAGACATTCTATTTCCCATGGTGCCACATACTCATGATGTTAATACTGCTGAGACGTCTCAGTCATCACAGGGCAGATGCTGACTACCTTTCTACCTGTCGTGTTTGTTGTCACTTATATTAGGAAGAACAAGAGTCTTTTGCCTATATGCATGAATATACACCTCATGTGTGCCCAGTCCTCACAGTGGAAAGAAGATGGCCTGAGACATCCTGAGTGTGGAATAATAGATAGGTGTGAGCCCTGTATAAATACAGGCAATTGAGCTCACTTATTTGCAGGACAAGCAAGAGCTCTTCATGTTGCCTGTAGCCTTTTAGTTCTTGTCAGGGACACTTACAACCCCTATGTCCTGGTTACATTGGGTATGTGGTTGAAAGTCATACACACACACACACATACACACACACACACACACACACACACACACACACACACACACACATTTTACCCTGCCTTATGGTTCAGGGGCTGGGCTTTTCCAAGTCTCCCCCAGCTAGTGTGTCCATTCCTTTACTCCTTGCTCAATACTCTATATCTGTCCTTAGCTTAGTTCTTCTGTTACCCTCTCCTTACTCAACATCTTAAATCTGCTCTCAGCTTAGTTACATTTTGAGAACCCCACCTGAGGAAATGGCCAATGACCACTCTCCCTAGGATTTCACATGGATGGTGACTCTCCTCCAAAGGATGNCAAATCTCTCTTTCCTGTCTCCTCCTTCTCTTTCCTCACCTTTGCAAACCTACAAGTCCCACCCCTCCCACCCATCCTTTGGCTGCTGTCAACTTTATAGATCATTAAAAAACCACTTAGAGACAAGGACCTTCAGGAATTACTGGTGTATTCCCAGTCAGAGCATCAGAACCATGCCTTATAATTCCTTGCTGATCTCTCTCTCCCGCCATATGTTGTTTACATCTAATCATCATTAACATTGTGAACATTTTCTTCTGTCCAATTGTAATTGTTTAAACATATATTCCCTTTTGGTAATCTTACTAAGGTTACAGTTTAAACCAGTGCACATCAGTTTCTGGAGGAGGAAGAATACAGAATTGGATTGTATGTATGATTCATTTACATATTTAACTAAAATCCTATAAATTCTTTCGATCTTTCCAGTTTGGTTGGTTAATTCTGGCAGGGAACACAGGGTCTTACTATGTACCATTGTCTGTCCCAGAACTCACTATATACATCACACTGCTATCTGACTCAATGCGATACTGCTATGTAGTGTTAAAGGCCTATGCCAATAGACCCAGCTTGCCTACTGATGTTTATAGTTAGTAATTGTTAATGTTAGTACACATTTCTTTGATGTGTGGTAAGCACTATGGATCTTGTAGAGCTTCTCTCTTTATATCGATAATTGACATTACTCTAGACAGGCTACATCCTATTCAGAGGGCTGAGAAATGACAGGGGTGAACCTCTTTATTTAGTTTCCTTTTAATATGACTTGGTAGTTAACAGTAGAGTTTCTGTGTAAGGAAATAAGTGGGTCAGGTCCCAGATTTATATGAACACATTGTCTAGGAAGAATACCTGTCCAATGTTGTCTCTATTGTCCTCTCTTTTGTACTCATGTATGGGATACTTTAGAATGCCATGACATATGAGGATGGCCATGTGAACTTCACTCAGGAAGAGTAGGCTTTGCTGGATCCTTCCCAGAAAAAGCTCTACAAAGATGTCATGCTGGAGACCTACAGAAACCTCAGTGCTGTAGGTAAGACTGTGAATCCCTTCCCTGTTTTAGAATTGGAGAAAACATTTTCTTTCTTTTGATGTCCTTATGTAATTTCAATTGAGATGGATGAAGAATGTTGTGAACAAATCATGCACGACTCTAAGGTTTGCTGAAGATAGTAACTTACTTTTTATAAAATTTCTATACATGCATTTTCTATTACTCTATTTTAGGCTTTAATTGGGAAGTTCAAAATATTGAAGAACATTGTCAAAGATCTAGAAGACTCAGAAGGTAATTTTCATGTGCAAGTTCATACAAATGTATCTCTGAAGAAAATGTAATCTGTGCATAAAGTTTTAAAGAAAAGCAACAGTATAAATAAGCACATATTGGAGTCTATTGATGATTGTTACATTCTAACAAAACCATGGTCTTCAATGTCCTGTATCTGATTTGTTTTTGCAAGGCTTTCCTTTAAGAAAGAGGGCATGGAAACAATGCCTTAGTGTATATCCACATTTGTAACAAAGCCATATTAGAGCTGTACTATACAACTGAAAGTCCCTTTCTGATAATTTTGTAAAAGATATACACATTGAATAGTTGATAAATATATTACCAAAAGCTTCTAAGAAGCAAATAGTCATAGTAAAGCTGGGGTCACACATATATTAATAGTACAGTGCTAAGTTTAGTGAGACAGGCAAGTTAAGGGAGGTAAGAAGGATGTTGTGCAGTAACCTTAATCCCTATATCACATGTCTATGTGGAATAGAATGTCAAGCTCTGTGAATGTTATATTCAAACATTTCATTTGTTACTTTTCCTTTCATAGGTATAGAATACATCCTAATGGATACAAACCATGTATACAAAAGGGATATTGATGGAAACTATGTATCTATCTATCTTTCTTTTTTTTCTCTCTCTCTTTCTCTCACCAATACCAATTAGAAGATATATAGTGGGTGCCAGTTAGAATAGACTTTTTGAACATGATACAAGTTTACAGTTTATTGTTTTTCCAACTTCTTTAGCAATACATCAACAACCTCATTCTGTAGAAAATTCTCTTGAGTACTAGGAATATTAGAAATGCTTCTCTTTCTCCTGGTTCATTTTGCAAATATATTATGACCCACAGTTTAGGAAAAATTGGAATACAATTAGTGTGGTAAAGCTCTGTGTTCTTCCACTTTTCTTCAAGTATGGGAAAAACCTTTTATAGAAAAAGAATAGGCAAAGCTGAGCAATGTAATAAATGCTCATACCATCTCAGCTATCTTTGATGAAAACAAAGTTATAAAATCTTAAGGTCTGATGCCTCTTTATACTTAGACAATTAGTAACATTAAATCACACAGAAGAAAGTATTCAGCAGTGTGATAAAGCTTTCAAATGTGCCACTTATCTTCTCAGGCATGAAAAAAGTCAGAGTGCAGAAATACCATCTGAATATACTCAATGTGGTAAAGCCTTTGCTTTACATTCTCACAGTCAGGCTCAAAGGCATGAAAGGAGTCATACAGAAAAGAACCCACATGAAGTTATTCAGTGTGTTGAAGCCTTTGCACCTAATATGATTTGCCAAGTATATAACAAAACACAAACTGGACAGAAACCTTATGAATGTAATCTATGTGGTATAGTGTTTCAAAATCACAGTCATCTTAAGAAGCATGAAAGAATTCATACCGGAGAGAAACCCTACAACTATAATGAATGTGATAAAGCCTTTGCACAACACATTCATCTTAAAAGGCGTGAAAGAATTCATACTGGATATAAACCCTACAAATGCAATCAATGTGGTAAAGTTTTCTTGCATTCCCAGAGTCTTCAAATGCATGGAAGAATTCATAATGGAGAGAATCTGTACAAATGTAAGGAATGTGATAAAGCCTTTTCATGACACAGTAACCTCCAGAGTCACAAAAGCACACATACAGGAGAGAAATCCTTCAAATGTATTGAATGTGATAAAGCCTTTTCACAACACAGTAGCCTCCAGACACATAGAAACATTCATACTGGAGAGAAACCCTATGAATATTGTCAATGTGGTAAAGTATTTGTGTAACACAGTCATTTCCTACAACATAAAAGCACACATACTGGATGGTAATACAATTAATGTGAGAAAGCCTTTTCACAACACAGTCATCTTAAAAGCCATGGGAGAACACATACAGGAAAGAAACTCTACAAATATAATCGATGTGCTAAAGCTTTTACAAATCTTAGTCATCTTAAAAGAAAATATTTGTCCTGGAGAGAAACCCTGCAAATGTAAGCAATGTGATAAAGCCTTTCCAGAAAATAGTATTCCACAAAACCATAAAAGAAATCATACTGGAGAGAAACCATAAAACTGTTCAATGTGATAAAGCCTTTTTGCAATACAGTAATTTCCAAATACATAAAAGAATTCATACAGGAGTAATATCCTACAAATGTATTCAATATGATCAAGCCTTTTCCCAACATAATAGTCTCCACATACATTAAACAATACATACTGGAGAGAAACCCTATAAATGTAATCAATTGTGATAAAATCATTACAAACCACAGTCATTTTAAAAAGCTTGGAAGCATTCATACTGGAGAGAAATCCTGCAGATATAATCTATGTGAGAAAGCCTTTTCCCAACATTATAATTTAGAAAATCATAAAAGAAGACATACTGGAGAGAATCTTTACAAATATAATCAGTGTGAGAAAGCCTTTGTACAGTGCAATCATTTTTGAATGTATAAATGAACATATTGGAGAGAATCACCATGAATATGATCATAGACTTAATTATCATGAACATATTTGTATTGGGAAGAAAAGTGAATATAAGCAGTGTGGTAAAGCCTGTGCCTAGCACAGTTATCTAATAATGCAGCACGGAGCACATACTGGAGACAGACAGACAGACAGACAGACACACAAGCACACACAGAGTGAGAGACTTTACTGCACAATGTTCACTAAGTGATGAAACTTTGCATATCACAGTCTCCTTTGAACACATAAAACAGCATATAATGTATCTCAGAATGCGTAAAAGAACATACCTGTGAGAGAAACCCTGTATGAATAATGTGGTAAGAACTTTGCAGGTGATATTTATCTCATAATGTATAAAATAACATAGACTTGTGAGAAACCTCACGAAAATAGCAATGTGGTAAAGCTTGTGTGTGCACCAGTCATTTTCAAAGTCATGAAAAAAATCTATCTCCAGAGAAACCCTATATATGTAATCAGTGTGGTAAAGTTTTGCACTTTGCAGTATCTTTATACAAGAGTAAAACGTCTATCAGGTGATCAATCTGTTAAAGATTGCATGTCACAATAGTCTTTCAAGATCTAAAAAAAACCTCACAATTAAGGCAATCTATGATTCTGATGGAATTACACAAAATATTCGTTCTTGAGAAAAACTCTAGCAAGTGCATATGAAATAACTCATTTAGGTGTTAATTGATATTGTGTATTAGTGCCTTTACTGTTGCTGTCATGAAATGACTAAGGTATTGTAGAAAAAATGTATTCTCCATCCAGGGAGTCTACCTTACCTTTGACTATTTATTTTCCAGGTATAGACACACACAACCTTTATATTTATAATAAGCCTTAATCAGCACAAGAGATTTGCTGATACCTATCTTCTATGCTATTATGTCTATTTCTCAGCCAATAAACATGAACATATTTGTATAGGCAAGAATCCTTCTGAGTATAAGCAGTGTTGTAAAGCCTATGTGATGCAAAGTTATCTCCTAATGCAGCAAGGAGCACATACTGGAGAGACAGACAGACAGAGAGATAGAGAGAGACGGTATAAATATACACAATGTGCTAAACCTTTGCATATCACAGTTATCTTTGAATACATAAAAGAGCACATAGTATATCTCAGAATACACAAAAGCCACAGTGGAGAGAGAAACTCTGTGTGAATAATGTGGCCATATTATTCACACAGTGCTTTGCTGTTGACATTTATCTTATAATGTATAAATTAACACAGACTTGTAAGAAGCCTGATAAAAATAAGGAATGTGGTAAATCTTGTGTGTGCAGCAGTCATTTTTTCTTGAGAAAAATATATGCTGCAGGGTAACCCTGTAAATGGAACCACTGTGGATGAATTTTGTACATCAAAGTGTCTGTATGCGAGAGTAAAACCTTTAGCACGTACTAGATCAGTTAAAGTTTGCATGTCACAGTAATCTTTTTTTATAAATACTCTTTTTTTAAGATTTTTATTTATTATTATATGTAAGTATGCTGTAGCTGTCTTCAGACACACCAGAAAGGGTATCAGATCTCATTACAGATGGTTGTGAGCCACCGTGTGGTTGATGGGATTCGAACTCAGGACCTTCAGAAGGACAGTCATTGTTCTTAACCCCTGAGCCGTTATTTTAGAACTTTAAAGAATTCAAAAATAAGGGAATCTATGACTCTGATGGACATGGTCCAATCTTTGGCCAACCCAGTTATACTAACTTACACAACATTTTCTTGAGAAAAACTCTAGCAAGTGTCAAGTATCTGCTCAAGTATGATGATGTCTCTATTGTGTTCGTACCTGGAAACTCATAGAAACAAAAGCCCTATGAGTTTTATTGATAAGGTAACTGGTTTAGAATTCACAGTTCACTTTAAGTCCATGAAATAACTCATTCAGGTGTGAAACACTGTTGGTATGTATTAATGCCTTTTTTGTTGTTGTCATAAAATGTCTAAGGTATTGTAGAAAAGTGCAATCCCAAACCAGGGTTTCCACCCCAGCTTTGGCCATTTCTTTTCCAGGTAAAACACACACAACTTTTATATTTGTAATAAACCTTGTAGCCTTCTTATTGCAGTAGGCAGTGCATCAGTCTCGTAATCTGTAATAAGCCTTAATCAACACCAAATATTGGCTGATATCTATCATCTATTCTATCACGTCTATTTCCCAGCCAGTAAGTTTGTCATATATTTTGCCTTATTTCATCTGGGCTATACTTGACTCCACTTAGTCACCCCACATGGCCATTATTTTATTATTGACCTAACCCAAGGCTGCTTTTTCTCTGTGTACTATCTTCTCCTCCTCGTTTTCCTCTGACCTCAAGTCCAGTATCCCTAAACCCTGTCTGTCTCTTCTGCCCAGCTACTATCCAGCTATTATTGTTGTCATCTTTAATAACCAGTCAGAAGTAACTTGAGAGCAAGGTCACACAGCTTCTCTTGGATCTGTGTGCAGATCTTGTCTTCTATGGAACAATCACTTTTTATTGTCTTGCTTTTAACATTGTAGTACATACCAAGAGACTAAAGCCAAAATGAAGGCAATTTTTAGAAGCATTTACATTTCACTATGGTTGCAAAGGGATATGGGATCAGCATGATATTGTCAAGGGAACAAGTGTCATTTGTGGCAGGTAAAGGGGGGAGCTCAGAGCTCACGTCCTCAACCTATAGCCTTAATGAGAGTGTCAGAACTAGACATGGTGTGAGGAAGTAAACTCCACACACCACAGTCAACCACAGTGATATATTTTCTCCAGCAGGCAGACATTTCCTTCATCTCCCCAAATTACATTACCAACGGAGAAGGATCGATTTCTCTGCCATTAAGTTCGTTTTCTTTTTCATAAGCCAACTCATGATGAAGAAAAGCTCTTTGTATAATCTTTAGATGCCACAACATCTGGGTTATAGTAATGAAGGCTTACACAAGAAGAACATTATGAGTAAAATTTTCTTTGCTCACCAACTTCTTTTAATTTTAATTATGTGGTTTGTCTGCATCTTCGGGTAAGTATGTGTATGTGTATGATTATGTCCAAGGAAATTTAGTTGTATCCTCTTATGACAGGCGTTACAGGAAGATGTCCAAACCTGGCCTTGTTCCTGGAAATGAACTTTTATTAATTACTTGGTGATGTCTCTAGCCATCTAAATATTTTAAAGTGTTTAATATCATCATGATGTCAGGAAATAGAAAAAAATTTTATACAAGAGAAAATCTTTTTTTTTCTTTTTGGTTTTTTCAAGACAGGGTTTCTCTGTGTAGGCCTGGCTGTCCTGGAACTCACTCTGTAGACCAGGCTGGCCTCAAACTCAGAAATCTGCCTGCCTCTGCCTCCCAAATGCTGGGATTACAGGCATGAGCCACAACCGCCCTGCAAGAGAAAATCTTATACAAGAAAAAATCTTATACAAGAGAAATCTTATACAAGAGAAAACATCCCTATCCATGTTGATGACCTCATTATAGACTGTAACATCACAGATGTTTTCCATATCAGGGAAAACATCCTGTTTCTTCTCTTCTTCATCAGAGCCTTGAAGGAAAGAAATTATTTCCCATGATCACTCAAGTGTTATAGTAGAGATCACCAATTGTGGTGGTTTTTCTTTTCAAACATTTGGAATAGATATTAAAGTTTGTTCTGTGTCTTTCAAATCCATTTACAGATGTTTATTATGCGATCCTTGACTTCCTTCTGTGATTTCTGTTCAGCTTTAATCTCACTTTACTTGTTCATAGGTAGTTTTCTACTACAATGAAATGAATTGGATATTCATCTTCTAAGTGGTCCATTGTTTATTTAAATATGAGGGTAGTGAGATCATAGTTTCCAGTAAGGTTGCTGGTGAAAGCATGGTGGGCTCTGCTTTGTGTTTCATTTTCTCACAAATAACTTTGAGAGTTCTTTCTTATGCATCCTGGCTTTGGTGTCAGTCATTGGTCAGGGTTATCCTTTTATTCTTGATAGTCATGTGTCAGCCTTCTGTGTACAAGTCCAAAGATAGAACATGTACACTCAGTGGGTTCTGTTTTGTCAACATGCTTTAATAATATTAAAATTAAAATGCTTAATAGATGAAAATAGAGATAACAACAATACCTTAGGTATATACCCAAAGCATCCTTTTCATCTATCTCATAGAGATGTAATAATGTAGAATAGTCAGCAATCAACTGTGTATCTCAAAACATAGCTTGCCACTCATTGTGTATGTATAAATTATTTGGTAGTCTATGCTTCTTCATAACCTCTGAGCTATGCAATTGGCACTTCATCTTGAACAACTGCCTTCTAAGGAAATTATCTGTAGTTGTAGGATGTTGTAAGTGTGGTGAACTTTATTTTACAATTTTTGCACTTTGGTTCGTGTAGAATATGGTGATGGGTTTTTAGGCAACCACAGATATGTGGAGACTCAAAGCCAACTTTGTGGTTTCTACTTTTGGCCATCATACGGAGATCAAGGGTAGGTTGACAGCCTTGCTGACCACAGACATTTCACACTAGCCTTCTCACTGACAAGCACATAAGATTAGATCAAAGATTACATCAGTAAAAAACTGTTTTCTTTTCTGATTGTAAACTTATTGTCATCTAATGTTGGAAGAAAAGAGGATAAATTAAATAATAAGAATATAAAATTCTACTAGGTTTCTTTTTGTAATGGGTCAGTTTAGTTTTAGAAGGAAACACTCATTATATAGGTGGGCATGTTTTTGCCAGATAACACTTTTTTTTGGCTTAATGAGGCTGAATGATTTAGCCTAGCTGGTTAGACTAGTTAGGACACAGTCCCTAGTCCTAACACTATTAACAGAAGTCTCCCATCATATGTAGCACTCCTACCTAAAGTCCACTCTCTCCCAACTAAGAACAATATTATTTTGGTTTATGATGGCATTTGTTATAATTCACCAAAACTAGGGTAGACTTCTATTTTTGTTCTACAGATGGTAAAACTGAGGGTCACAGAGTTAAGTGGCTCCTGAATATATGTAATTGGAACTGTTCACCTTACACATGCTGTAATTCTAATGCATTAGTAATTGAAGTGGAAGCCACCTAAAGAAGCATGGTTGCACATGCCTATATTCATGGTACTTACAAAGTGAGGACACCTGTTCCATGCCTTTCTGTGGGTTCGCCACTTCAAAGAATGGTAGACACCCATATGGTAGTTGTTTATGCAGAATAACTGCTCTTTGCTCATTCATACTATTTGAGTTTTTCTTCAGAGAATTTCAGACTATTATAATACGTAGCAGGTGAATATTAATTCCGGTTTTCCTGACCTCATTGTGAAATCACAAAAACAAATATTCTATTTTATGTCCAAAAATATCTCTTTAATTGTTAATATCCTTGTAAGCCTTCTGCCTTTGGGTCATGTAGTTCGTTCTACTCCAAGGTGAATAATGGATTGTACAAGGAATCCATCTTGATTCTAGAAGGAGTAAAAAGAGGAGGAGAAGGAAGAGGAGGAGGAGAAGCAACAGCAGCAGGTCCAGGAGAAGGAGAAGGAAGAAATTCCTTCAGAATGCTGAAAGACAGAAAGATAGGTTATTGGAGGACAGGCACGGGTGATACTGAAACAAAAATCTTGCAGATCTGGAAAGGGTCAGCTTTTGTCCTAGAATACTGGGGCATTCAACCCTTATTGTGTGTCTTCAGTGCACTCTAACTTTAAGGGAGGTGCTCATGTCAGTCAAGATTCACTGGCCAATCAGGGCATCTAAAGACATTTCAATAAGAAGAGGAGGGTTCTTCCAGGTACTTTCCTCCAAACTGCAGGTTCAGCACGTTGTACTCAGAAGGGAGGAGATCATGACAGTCAGAATTCAAAGGCCAATCAGGGCTTCCAGGAAGATCTGGTAATCAGAAGAGGAGGTTTCTTTTGGTTGCTTTGCTCTGAGCTGCAGGTTCAGCTCCATTGCTGACCAGCTTGAGTGGTTTGACCTCTGCTGCTGAGTTCCTTAGGGGAGTGCCAACAGGCTGAGCTACTAAATCGCTATATGGTGATCATGGGACCACTGCCCCTAACCTGAAGGAGAGGTGGTCTGAGAAACTGGAGTCTGGGTGGTGGGTTAGGTGGAAATTAGCAGCCACCTGTGTTTGTTACTTGACACATTTTTGGTGTGATGATTTAATCACAACAATTCTAAGAAGCAAGGTAGAACAAAACAAAACAAAAATAGTGAGAAAAAACTTATTTTGCATCTGGACAGAACCTGGGAATGTTGTCATTTGCAGGTATATTGATAATATAGGATCTTTAGATGGGATAAAGCATTGAAATCTACATTCATCTTAACTGTTCCTGGAGAACCTGGAAGATTGGCCTGCTAAGAGTATTGCATACAAAGGAAATCANTGTCATAGGATTTCAGTGGAAAATAGACTCCATGAAAAATTAAGCTACAGGTCATTTATGTGATATTTTGACCCAAAACCTTTCTCATTCTGCCCATGCTGTTGCATGTTGAATAGGGCTTAATTAAAAAGTAAGGGGCTCATTTGCTAGGTGGAAAAGTAAATCTTTCGGACAGTTATTACTAGTGACTCATTCAGGACAATAGTTAAATAACTCAACATGTGTGTATGGGGGCAGTGAAAGCGAATTTTTTTGGTTGTCTAGAAAAACAGCCCCAGGTAGCTTCAGATGGCCTTGAAAGAAGGTCCTTGCTAGGAACGTTAGTGCAGAGTTCTTTCAGACCTTCAAAGAAGAACTAATTCCAATTCTCCTCAAAGTATTCCACAAAATAGAAACAGAACGTACGTACTCTACCCAGTTCATTCTAGGAAGCCACAATTACTCTGATACCTAAACCACATAAAAACTCCAACAAGGAAAGAGAACTTCAGACCAATTTCCCTTATGAATATCGATGCAAAAATACTTAATAAAATTCTCGCAAACCAAATCCAAGAACACATCAAAACGATCATCTATCATGATCAGGTAGGCTTCATTCCAGGGATGCAGGGATATTTTAATATATGGAAATCCATCAACATAATCCAGTGTATAAACAAACTCAAAGACAAATTTACTTCTGCTCAGAGGGTTGAGAAACAGGACATTGATTTTAGCTGTGCTTGTTAGGTTCCAAATCTTAGCACCTAACACTGCTCAGAGGGCTAATTAGAGGTTAATCCCTATCCTTCTTAATACTGTTCTCTCTGCCAGGAAATGACCTCTTCTTTTTTAAGTGGTGCAGATATGTGGGTTTTTTTCAGTGATGTTTATCTTTGAAGTGTTCAATAATTGATTTCAGTTTTTTTGTTTGTCTGTTTTTTTTGTGACAGGGTTTCTCTTGTGTAGCCCTGGCTGTCCTGGAACTCTGTAGACCAGGCCGGCCTCAAACTCAGAAATTGCCTGCCTCTGCCTCCCAAGTGTTGGGATTAAAGGCGTGCACCTGATTTCAGTTTTTAAATTTAATTTTTTAAATGTATGTTTGTTCTTGTCTCTTGATTGTTTTTATTCTTTGATGCTTCCCAGTCATTAAACATTTCTGTTCTTTTTTTAACGAGTGTTGTTGATTATTTATTTCTGTTTAGAGCAATTTCTCCTGTACACAGGCTGGCTCATACTATGTAATTTAGAATTAATTTGAATGTCCAATCCTGTCTCTGTTGTCACATGCTAGGAAGTCAGTCCTTTATCTCTCCCAGGCTTGGCCTTGACTGTTCATTGAAAGGAAAAATGGACCATCAATGAGTGTCTTCCAACTTCTGTGTTCTGTCTGGACTGCCAAATGAAGCTATACCAGTCCAAGACTGGGGTTTTATGACCAACTTGGAAATGTGTGTAGTTACAGCCTAGAAAAGGCCAAGGCAAAAGAAGTTGATAACTTTCCTGTTTTGTCAGTACTTAATATTAGCAATGAACAGTGAGGTAATCAATTTTAGATGATTGATAAGTGTCCTGCACTTGGGTCCAACAGCAGACAATTAAGAATCTGGATAAAAAAATGAACTTACTGTGAAAGAAAATTACTGTAGTTATACTAGTCCTACCAAAGAGAAGATCTAGGTAATATGATGTTTCCCTGCCTAAGAAGACTTTTTGCTTTGTTTTGTTTTATTACATTTTAAGATGATCCTTTTGAGAGAATAGGCTTGAATAATACTTGGTGTGCTCTGATACAAACTTATCCTCACTGGAGCACACGATCATCAAGTCCATTTCAACTTTTAAAACAATATTTGTGAGTATCATTATGACATTTCGATCATCTCTCTTCTGTTTGCACATCCCTCCATAGACACTGTTTTTCATCAAAAAGCTCTCTTTGCTTGTATAAAGGTTACTGTTTGCATGTGACCTATGCTTGCCTGCAGGACTTCCAAGCTATGAAGCAAACGGATGGCTGAAATAGACTGTAGGTGTGTAATAAAATTTACACAGGATGCACTCTGTTCCTTGATTGAAGAAGAAAACATGCTCTAGGAGACTGCAAGAATTCCTTCACAGCTACACATTTCACAGACTTGGGCCCTGTCTGCTCCTATTTTGGAAGTGCACAGCAGAGTAGGCCTGCGCTGTCTGAGTCATTTGATCTCTTCTCTTCCAGTATGACTGCTGCTTCTGTCCTGAGGCCCAGCTAGGTGACCCCAGATAGTGATGGACTCTGGGCAGAGTGATCAATCAGTAGCAGCAGTAGGAGATACCTTGTGGAATCCTTCCAAGATTCTCCTCTGATGCAGTACTAGTGAGCGGTGGGGTAGACAACAAGCAATTCTGTACTGAGTGTGGCAGCCAGGATGCAGGAAAGTCAAGTCCATGACTAGGTAGAGCAGGTTGGCTGGGCTGTCAGAATCTGATCTGCCGGGACTGAGATGGACTGTGAGTGAGCCAGACTGTGATCCTGTTCACACGTGTGCTGACCTGAGTAGAAAAAAAATCTATCTCACTAAATGTGATTTAACTGAGAATACATAAGGAGTGAAAATAAAACATGGTCCAGAATTTAACAATAAATCTGACTGTGACAGGGGATTATGTGTAGAATACAGAAAAAACTGTGATAGTTGTAGGTTGGGATTTTTACAAATAGCAACTAAAATATATTAAACCTACTTCTTTTTGTTATAATTGATTTATTTCTCCTGAAACTATAGAACAGAATATATATTTTATTCTTTTTCTCACATACTATTGCTTGATGTCTAAAAGAGTAACTCAAATTTGTCTTGTTCCCTTGTAGTACAAAAGTATATTTTTATATCATCAGTTTTTAAATGTATATGACAGGATGCACAGAAAAGGTCTCATTTAAGGAAATACTCAACAAAATGCTAGGTGACACCTTATATGTAACTATTTAGACTTTTGGGTTTTGTGGAACTATATTGTAGATGGTTGTGAGCTGCCATGTAAATGGTAGGAATGAAAACTGGTTCTACAGATGATGCTCATTGTTAAAACTGAATGATCTCAAAAGCCTCACTAACCCACTGTCTGTAAAATAAAATATAGTACCATACACAAGGTATTTGGGACAAGAGGAGCAGCTTTGAAGAAAGCTGGAACATGTAGTAGAATTGGCCTAAAAGAGAAGCAGTGTGTGCTTCAGTGGCAGAGGTGGAAGAGTAGGGATACCTAAGTTCTTTGTAGTCTAGGCGACTTCAGCATAGTCTCAAGAAGCCGAACAATGAGCTTTATGGCTTGACCTTTGCCTGCTGGATTTTGTCTTGCTTTGGTCTGTTCCATCTTTAATGTGTTTTTTACTCTTTCTTAAATAATATTGTTTATTCCCTGCATTGTATGCTGAAAATGTAACAGTCTCACTGAAGTTCATGGGAGAAAGAATGTGATAGGATAGGTTAAGAGTGTGAAACAAGATGGGTATATTAAGTGAGAATGTTGCCCATTGACTCATGTTGAATACTTATTTTCCAGTACCTGGAAGTCTTTGGGAAAGACCAGATGTGTGATTTTTTTTGAAGGGGGTGTATCATGTGGATGCACTAAGACCCTTTAACAGCCTCTGGCCATGTAAAATGTGC
Source organism: Mus pahari (assembly GCF_900095145.1). Classification (NCBI taxonomy): domain Eukaryota; kingdom Metazoa; phylum Chordata; class Mammalia; order Rodentia; family Muridae; genus Mus; species Mus pahari. The sequence goes on along the minus strand of NW_018392381.1, from coordinate 40,745 downwards.
TGCCTGCCCCATGTCTGAGTTTCAAAATGTGAACTCTCTGCTCTTCTTGTTCCCAAGTGTTTACATTGCCATCATGGGCTCTAATACTTTGGAAGTGTAAGTGCAGTTTGGCCATGGTATGTCTTATGAGAACACTAAAAGTTAATTATAGAGACGTAGTCTGTGGATGGTGAGAGCACCATAAACCTCCCCCTTACACTTACAGGAAGCAGGAAGGGATTTTTCTAAATCTAGCTCTAGAGCATTTAGCCTTAGTGTGGTCCATTTGAGAGTGACTCTCTTGGCTTAGCATAGCTTCATGGAAGCAGAGGCATAAGAAATAGCAGGACACAGCTGAAACTGGATTTGAGGAAAGAGAGCAATGGAGCACAGATGGGTTTCAAAGAGATCAAAAGAAATGTAGATTAGCTAGGTTAAAGGGCATAGATAGAAGATTTCTGAGCATCTAGCAGTTTAGTTGTACATTCAAGCTTGTAAATAGGTATTTTGCATACAGTTAAGGAAATGACGTCAGCTCACAGTGCTAGCATGTTTTTACCTCTCACCTCATTTGTCATTATTAGGAATATATATTAGAAAAATATAAAAAGGGAAAGGTTACAGAAACTGAGATGTTTTAATTCAAATGTACAAAATTAATTTTAAATGAAATATAGTAAATAAAGAGATGGCTTAGTTATAAGCATTGGATACTGTTACAGATGACACAGGTTGCATTCCTCTAAACCATGTGGCATTAAACCAGCTGCTGTAACTGTAATCCCAAAGAATCTATTGCCCTCTTCTAATCACTGCTGAAACTACACACAAACAAGTGCCAGGAAAACACTTACAGACAACAAATAAAAATAAAGCCAAAAAAATGTAGTCTTCTATACAGATGTCACAGCCTTGAGACACACAGCATTCAGGATGATGTAAAATGCACTTCAGTTCAAATAACTGTAGTTAATTACCAAAAACTGAAACAGGTTGGCATTGCGAGGGCTTTTTATTATTTGCAATAGTTAACATGGGAAAAACCCTTCCTTATTCTGGAGCTTTTGAGTTGATAGGAAAAATCTTTTATCTAGAGATAAAATATCTGGTCTCCCAGAGACCAGACTGGGAATAACCACAGAAATGGGGAAATATCTCAGAATGGGCCTTGTGGCCTGGGCAGCCCTATTTCATCATATGGTGAAGAATCCATGACATAGGAGTGCAGATCACTGACAACCTGCAACTCCTTAGCACCCACCAATAAAATCTAAAATTGCCCCATCCTTCTAGAGAGTTCCATTTTTTTCCTATAAGGAAGTGTTCGTGCCTTTGTCTGGGGTTGCCATTTCTTTCTTTCTTTTTCGAGACAGGGTTTCCTGTGTAGCCCTGCCTGTCCTGGAACTCACTCTGTAGACCAGGCTGGCCTTGAACTCAGAAATCCACCTGCCTCTGCCTCCCAAGTGCCGGGATTAAAGGCACGCGCCACCACTGCCCAGCTGGGGTCGCCATTTCAAAGAATGCTGGTTGTTTCTGCAGAATAAGTGCTTTTTGTTTTTGCTTACTATCTGAATCTAGGTCTTCCTTCAGTGATTTTTGGACCCTTACAATATATAGCAGATGAATATTAGCTGCAGTAATCCTGACATCAGTATAAAATCACGGAAACAAAATATTATATTTTGTGTCTCAAATCGTCTCTTTAATTGTTAATAGGCATGAAACCATTCTGCCTATGGGTGATATAGTTCACTCTGCTCCAAGATTAATAATGGACTGTGCAAGCTATACATCTTGACAGAAGAGAGAATGGAGAGGGGGAAGAGGAGGAGGAGGGGGAGGAGGGGGAGGGGGGAGGAGGAGGAGTAGTTGAAAGATGAAGCGGGAGGAGGGGAACTAGGAAAATGAGAGGGAAGATATTCATGCTGAGTGCTGGAAGACAGAAAGATAGGCTACTGGAGGAGAGGCAAACGCGATTCTAAAACAAAAGTCTTGCACATCTGGAAAACATCAGCTCCTATACTTAATTCCTGGGCCAGGAATCCACTTGGTGAGTGCCTTCAGTGCTCATGTCACTCAACTGGCCAATCAGGGCCTCCAGGAAAATCGTCCAATCAAGAGAAGAGGGGTGTTCTCCCGGTGCTTTGTTCCATGCTGCAGGTTCAGTTCAACTGCCAAGCCGATTTATAAGATCCATTTGGAGTTAATTTTGTGATGATTGTAAACCCCATCTTACGAGCTGGGTAGCACTCCAAATTTAAGCTGTGATGAGTACAGTAGAATTGATGAGGTAAAGGATTTTCTAATGCTTAGGAAATAGTAAGTCACACCTAGCAGAATTTGGCTGAGGGAGCAAATGGTTCTGAAACACACTACAGGTAAATAGCATGATAACTGAGCATCCTAGAGATCTTTGTTCATCAGGATTATTGGGAAATAAGGCTCCAGATCATAACAACGGAGACAACTCCAATTAACAAACAGCTACTAGGCCCATCCCCAGATCAAAGGTCATTACTTGAACAATCTGCTCAAAGAAGCATTGCAGGAGTCACAACCAACACCTTATAAGGCCTGCTGTGCCATAAAGGACCACTTTTCTTCTTGAAAAAGCATACTTCTGCCACATGGGCAAGACATCTGGTGAAACCATTTGTAAAGGAAAAACACTGTTGTGGTAAGGACTGGCCTCAAGCAAGGCTTTCCATGAGGCCTTCATGGATGGAGAGTTACATAGCTCCTTCGCAAATCTAGATACATGCTTGGCAGAGCCTGTAGCAGCCTATGGTCTAGGTCCTGGGGTCTTTCCCTAAGGTCTTGAGGTATTTATTAAACAAAAAACAAAAAACAGAGCTGCTTTTCTTAAACTAGGCATATGTTTGAGAGAGCTGTTAATGGTTTGGGGCCTGGTCCTGTCTCTGATCTTGAGATTCCAAGAATTCTATCCATGTGGGGCTGATGATATCAGTCCTAAATCCCAAACCACGGTAGGCATGCTCAGTAATGTTGGTGAGATTACCCTGCTCTCAGTGAGCAGCATTGTTTGATTAGATCCCTCTTTAGTTTGTCCCATTGTATGGTTGATTCTGCTGACTTCATGGGAGCCTCTCATTTCCATTTTCCCTCTTAGGTAGGACACAAGCTGCTAGTCTGCAGAAGCTTCCTTAGCATAAGCTTTGTCTCCTGATCAACCACTCCAACATTTATACTTTATACCTTCTACTTTTTTTATTTTTTGCATCCTCTGAGGACTTTCACTTAGAACTGTGTCACTGAAGAATTCCCTACTGTTTCAGGGTATTAGTTTACATAAGAAAGAATTGGTGAGCTGGGCGGTGGTGGCATGCACCTTTAATCCCAGCACTTGGAAGGCAGAGGCAGGGAGATTTCTGAGTTCGAGGCCAGCCTGGTCTACAGAGTGAGTTCCAGAGTAGCCAAGGCTACACAGAGAAACCCTGTCTCGAAAAACCAAAAAAAAAAAAAAAAAATGCTTCAGCAATGTGGCTGGATACAAAATTAAAATTAACCAAAAAAAAAAAAAAAAAAAAAAAAAAAAAAGAATTGGTGAAATATATTTGCTATGTTAATCTACCAACTGTCAAATAACTAAACCAAGTAGCCTTTCCACTCCATCCTTAAATTTTTCACAATATAACCTGGGGTGTCAACCTACAAGAGACACAACAATGACAGCATATGTGGGATGCAAAATCTCTTCTAGCCTGGCTCCTCTTCGAGCATTAATCAAAGCTAGATGAGTGCAATTGAGGCAGGGTGGGTGATTTTTAAATTTCCTAGCATGTATCAATTCATACATATTAATGAAAATACACACGATTGGTGGTTGTAGAATTAGGAGAGATTGGGTTGATCCAATGAATACTGAATTTCCAGTTAGGGTACTATCCTATGTGGATGTGTGCAGTCCTTGTTGACATGGTTAAGTCAGCTCAGATATTTGAGACACAGGCCTATCATTGGCTGTAGCTGTGTGTGTCAGGTTACAGGACTCAACAGCTACCAGTCCACTTCATAGCAAGATCAAGATCAAAAAGTATTTTATTAATGCCATTGCCTCTGCCAGGGAACGGCCTGCTCTTTTTCAAAGTTGCATATATGTATATATATATATATATATATATATATATATATATATATATATATATGCTACATGGTAAAACCTATGCCCAACACAGTTATCTTCTAATGCAGCAAGAAGCACATACTGGAGAGAAACAGACACATAAACATACACAGAGAGATAAAAGTTATGAATATACACAATGTGGTAACATTTGCATATCACAGTCCTCTTTGAACACATAAAAGAGCACATAATATATCTCAGAATATACAAAAGAACACACCTATAAGAGAAACCCATTGGGGATAATATGGTAAGGCCTTTGCAGGTGACATTTATCTCATAATACATAAAATAACACAGACTTGTAAAAAACCTCATGAAAATAAGCAATGTGGTAAAGCTTGTGCATGTACAGTCATTTTCAAAATCATGAGAAAAATTCACTCTGCAGGGAGAACCCTATAAATGTAGTCAATGTGGGAAAATTTTGCACTTCGCAGTATTTTTATTCAAGAGTAAAACCTTTAGCAGGTGATCAATCTTACATATTGCATGTCACGGCAGTCTTTGAAGATCTAAAAGAACTCACAATTAGGGTAATCTATTACTCTGATGCACTTAGTACAATCTTTAGTCAACCCACTTACATTAAGTTACTCAAAATTATTCATTCTTGAGAAAAACTCTAGCAAGTGTCAACTATCTGCTCAGGTATGATGATGTCTCTATTTTGTTTGTACCTGTAAACTCATAGGGACAAAGTCCTATGAATTTCATTGATAAAGTAACTGGTTTAGAATTCACAGTTCACTTTAANTCCATGAAATAACTCATTCAGGTGTGAAACACTGTTGGTGAGTATTAGTGCCTTTTCTGTTGCTGTGATAAAATGTCTAAGGTATTGTAGAAAAATCTAATCCCAAACCAGGGTTTCCACCTCAGCTTTGACCAATTATTTTCCAGGTAAAGACAGATGCAACTTATATATTTCTAATAAGACTTAATGACTACAAGAGATTGGCTGATATCTATCCTCTATGCTATTATGTCTATTTCCAAGCTAATACTTTTATCATGTAATTTGCCTTGTCTCATCTGGGTTACACTTAACTCGACATGGCCATTATTTTATTATTGACCTAACCTAAGTTTGCCTCTTGTCTATCAACTTTCTTCTTCTCTTCATGGTTCTCTTCTAACCCCAATCCAGTATCCCTAAACCCTGTCTATGTCTCTTCTGTCCAGCTATTGATAATTCTCATCTTTATTCACCAGTGGAAGTAACTTGAGAGCAAGGTCACATAGCTTCACTTGGGTGTATGTGTGGTCCTTTTCTTTTCTGGGGCCACCAGGTTTTAGGGTTCTGAACTTGGCATTACAATACATAGCAACAAACAAAACCTCAATATGGAGGCAACTTTTAAGAGTGTCTAAATTGCCTTATGGTTCCAATGGGATATGAGATCACTATGAAAGTGTTAGGGCAAGTAGTGTCATATGTAGCAGCTCATGGAGGGAGCTCAGAGCACACATCCTCCACCTATAGCCTTAAAGTGAGTATGGGAACTAGACATGGTGTGAGGATGTAAGCTCTCAAGTTCAGCCACAGTGACATATTTTCTCCACCAGGGAAACATTTCCTAAATCTCTCCGGATGACACTACCAACTGAGAAGGATTGATTTCTCTGCCTTCGAGCCTATATGCTTGCTTTCTGTTACCTGAGCCAATTCACGATGAAGATAAACTCTGTGGATAAGACTTCAGATGATTCACTGGTGAGATGGCTCAGTGGTTAAGAGCACTGACTGCTCTTCTGAAGGTCCTGAGTTCAAATCCCAATAACCACATTGTGGCTCACAACCATTTGTAACAAGATGTGATGCCCTCTTCTCGAGTGTCTGAAGACAGATACAGTGTACTTACATATAATAAAATAAATAAATCTTTAAAAAAAGACTTTTGATGACTCAACCACTGGGTTATAATAAAGAATACTTATACAAGAAGAACATTGCTGGGCAGTTGTGGTGCATGCCTTCAATCACAGTACTTGGGAGTCAGAGGCAGGTAGATTTCTGAGTTCGAGGCCAGCTAGGCCTCTACAGAGTGAGTTCCAGGACAGCTAGGACTACACAGAGGAACCCTGTCTTGAAAAAACCAAAAAGAAAAAAAAATCATGAGTACAATTTTCTTTATTCACCAACTTCTTTTGTTTTTCATTATGAGATTTCTCAGTGTCGTCGTGTCACTATGTGCATGTGACTGCTGATTTCCAAGAAAATTAAACTGTCCTATCTTCTTATAGCAGGAGTTACAGGGAGATGTCCAAACCTGATGAGGAGAGATATAGCTGGGTCTTGAGGTCAAACTATTCCCTGTTTTCTTAAAAACTGAGAGAATGATTTCCAAAGAGGTTCGACAAATTTCCACCAACAATAGAAGAGTGTTTTCCTGGCTCCCCATTATCTCCAGCATGTGCTATCTCCCTAGTTTTTGATGTTAATGATTCTGATGTGTGTAAGACTGAACCTCATAGTTGCTTTGATTTGAATTTCCCTGATGACTAAAGACTTTAAACATTTAAGTATACTTTGGATATTCATAATTCCTCTATCAAGAATTCTCAGCTGGGCGGTGGTGGTGCATGCCTTTAATCCCAGCACTTGGGAGCAGAGGCAGGCGGATTTCTGAGTTCGAGGTCAGCCTGGTCTACAAAGTGAGTTCCAGGACAGCCAGGGCTATACAGAGAAACCCTGTCTCGAAAAACCAAAAAAAAAAAAAAAGAATTTTCTGTTTAGAACTGTACCCTATACTTTAATTGCGATAGGGATATTTGGGTTGTTGGTGTCTTACCTCTTGAATTCTTTAGAGATTTTGAATATTAACTCTCTGTCAGATGAAGGGTTAGTAAAGATTCTGTCCCCCAATCTGTAGTCTGCTGTTTTGTCCTACTGACAGTGTCCTTTGCTTTCAGAAATGTTTCAGTTTCTTCAAGTCCCATTTATCAATTGCTGTTCTTAATACCTGAACCATTACTGCTCTCTTCAGGAAATTGTCTCCTTGACCACTTGATCTTCATGAGAGAGAGAGTGTATCTATTATTTTGTTGATGTCCTTGACCCAATAAGACTAGCGTTTTGTGCAGGGTGATAAATATGGATCTATTTGCATTCTTCTACATATAGATATCCAGTTAGACTAGCAATATTCATTGAAGATGATTTCATCCTTTTCCATTGTATAGTTTTGGTTTCTCTTTCAAAAATCAAGTGTGCATAGTTGTGCATTGGTCGCTTTTTCTGTTTCTGTACCAACACCATGCAGTTTTTCTCTATAGGACAACTTGAGGTCAGGGACAGTGTTTTTTCCACCAGATGTTCTTTTATTGTTCAGAATTGATTTTGCTATTCTGGGTTGTTTTTCTATATGAAGTTGAGAGTTTCTCTTTCAATGTTTGTAAAAACATGTTGGAATTTTCACGGGAATTGCATTGAAGTTTAGATTGCTTTTGGTAAGATGTCCATTTTCACTGTGTTCATCCTATCTATCCATGTGTGAGGGACATCTTTCCATCTTCTGATATCCACTGCAGTTTCCTGTTTCAGGGACTTGATGTTCTTGTCATACTGATCTTTCACATGCATGGTTAGAGTTACACCATGATGTGTTATATTATTTGTTCGTATTGTGAAGGTTATTGTCTTCCTTACTTCTTTCACAGCATGTTTATAGTTTGCGTAAATGAGGACTACTGATTTCTTTGAGTTAATATGTTTCCAGTCACTTTTGTGAAGGTGTTTACCATCTGTAGGAATTCTCTGGAAGAATTTTAGGCATCAGATATTTATACCATTATATCAGCTGGGAGGAGTGCCACTTGACTTCTTCCTTTCCCGTTTGTATCTCTTTGTTCTCCCTTATTGTCTTATTGTGCTAACGAGTACTTCAAGTACTATATATTGCATAGATTCAGAGTAGAGATCTTTGCCTTATCCCTAATTTCAGTGGCATTTCTTTAAGTTTCTCTCCATTTAATTTGATGTTGGGGGTTGGTGAGATGGCTCAGTGGGTAAGAGCACTGACTGCTCTTCCGAAGGTCTTGAGTTCAAATCTTTGGGCCAGAGCAATCAGGGACTGAGCCAGGAGAGTTCACCAGAGTGAGCAGGGCCGACCAGAGTGAGTTGGGACTAACCGAAGAGAGCGGTGTTGACCTGAGTGAGCAGAGGTCCTAAAAAAAATTCAATTCCCAACAACCACATGATGGCTCACAGCTATCATTTCAGCTACAGTGTACCCATATACATAAAATAAATAAATTTTATTTTGATCTTGGCTATGGGATTGCTGCATATTGCCTTTATTGTGTTTAGGTATGCCCCCTAACTCCCGCATCTTCTCAAGAGTTCTGATATAAAGTGGTGTTTGATTTTATTCAAATACTTTTTGAACATCTAATTATTTAATCATGTGATTTTTTTCCTACTAGTTTGTTTATATGGTGGATTGTGTTGATGGGTTTTCATATGTTTAACCATCCCTGAATCCCTGGAATGAAGCCTTAATTGACCATGGGGAATATTTTCATTTGTTCTTGGATTCTGTTTTGGAGAGTTTGTTGTGACTTCATTTTCTTTGAATTCTAGAAAGTCTTTAAATTCTTTATTTCTTCCCTGACCCAGTGATCAGTACCCAGTGAATACTTAGTTTCCATGACCTTGTCGCTATCAGTCCTTTTCGTGTAGAGATCTTTACCTAGTATAGCTGTGTGTTTTTCACCTTCCCACTGAGGAAGATGTGCTGGTTAACAACAGTGCTCCATAGTGATTTTCTTCTGTTTCCTGCTTTCCTTCTAGGCTTTGCTGGAGTGTCAATGTAGCAGGTGTATAGTAGTTGCAGTAATCCTGATACCAGTGTGAAGTCCCAGAAATTAAGATCATATTTTGTATCCTAAAATCTCTCTGTAATTGTTAACCTCCTTGGAACAGTTCTGCCTATGAATTTCATAGTTCATCTTGCTGCAAGTTGAATAATGGGCTGTGCAAGCTATCCACCTTGATTCCAGGAGGAAGAACAGGAAATGCCTGCTGAGTGCTAGAAGAGAGAAAAATAGACTATTGGAGGACAGGCACAAGTGCTACTGAAACCCAAATCTTTGTGAATCTGGAAATTGTCAGCTCCTGGTAGAATCCTGGGCCCTAAAACTCTATGGTGTGTACCTTCAGCACACTCTAAACTTAAGGAGGTTCTCATGTCACCCAAGGATTTTTATACCCAAATTCATTTGTTCCTAGAGATCTAATCACATACAACAATCAGCAATCTGAATCTCACAACATAATTTGAGTAAATATATTTGTGTGATATAATTTGACAATTTGTGTGATGTACATTTGGCAATCTTTATATAGTGATCAAGGTTCATACCAGAGATGTTCACAGTGAACCTTCTCACTGATGGTCAAATAAGATTAGGTGAAATATTTCATCAGAAAACACTGTCTTCTTTTCAGATTGTCATATAAGACTGGAGGGAGACAGCTGGGCATGGTGGCACACGCCTTTAATCCCAGCACTGGGGATGCAGAGGCAGGCAGATTTCTGAGTTCGAGGCCAGCGTGGTCTACACAGTGAGTTCCAGGACAGCCAGGGCTATACAGGGAAACTCTGTCTTGATAAAACCAAAAAAAAAAAAAAAAAGAAGAAAGAAAGAAAGAAAGTAAAAGAAAAAAAGACATGCAGCCCTCCTGCCTTCAACTCTCCTGTCTTTCACATTAATAGCACTATTGCTTTGCTTTATCATAATATCTGTTATAAGTCACCAAGGAATGAGGACAGAGTTCTCTGCTTATTCTTTTTTTTAAATATTTATTTATTATTATATCTAAGTACACTGTAGTTGTCTTCAGACACACCAGAAGAGGGCGTCAGATCTCTTTACAGATGGTTTTGAGCCACCATGTAGTTGCTGGGATTTGAACTCAGGACCTTCAGAAGAGCAGTCAGTGCTCTTAACTTCCGAGCCATCTCTCCAGCCCTTCTCTGCTTATTCTATAGATGCTGAAACCTAGACTCAAAGATTTATGTCATTACTGAATATGAAATGTAAGTTTGTGCTGTAAATCTCCATTTGCCTCGGTGGCTAGACTTGAAGACTCCTTTCCCTATTGCTGTGGTTCAAAGGATAACCTGGGGCCTAAAATTTAAAAAGATTTAAAATGGTAGCATATGTGAAATGCAAAATCTGTTCTTGGTCATCTTTTCTTTGATCTGGATACACACTCTTTGTAAAGAAATTTTTAAAAAATAATCCTTTACATGTATGGAGTGATTTCCTTATCGAAAAGCATACAGATGCTAGAGCAGCTGTACCTGCAGCCTAGAAAGATGTTTTTGAGAAAAGCTCTCCCACATACATTCAAGTGTCCTTGATCCAAGTTGTTGCTCCTAAGGTCATTAACATATTGTCTTCTTGATTAAGATAGCTAAATTCTTAAATCAACTGCCTGCACCACCACTCAGTTTTAAAATTACCTGTTGGAGCCTTGTAGTCTACTTTCCATTGCACTAAGAGGAAAAGGATTTTCATGTGGAGCATGGCTTCTACCTTCAGACCAGAGCAGAAGGACTAGTTTCTTGTGTAATTTACCAAGAGAAATAGGGCAAGCAAAGAACCATTAAGATCACCACTATGATCAAGAACCTGGTTGTGCCTTGGTGAGTGGTTTTGTAATTTCCTTTTATGTATTCATGGAATGTGAATGAAAGCTGACCAGACTGGTGTCCTACAAATTGGGAAGATTAGTTTGATCCAATGAATACTGAATTTTCATCAGAGGGCACTCTTGTATATATGTCCAATCCCCTTGCTAACTTACTTTAGCTCAGAGGTTTCAAAAAACCGCCACAGATTTTAGCTGCATGCGTAAAGTTCCACGTCTCAGCAGCTAGCATTACTCATAGGGGTGAGATAAAACCCTGTCTTCTTAGTACCATTCTCTCTGTCAGGAAATGGCCTGCTCTTTTTCAAAATCAGTACTGATATGTGGGGACTTTTCAATTGTGTTCATCTTTTTAAAGAGTCAATACTTGATTTCATTTGATTTCCTTTAAATCCATCACTGCTGTTGTCTCCTAATTGTTTTTATTCTCTTATGTTTCTCATTTATTAAAAATTTCTTTTCATTTTTCATAAGTGCTGTTAATTATTTATTTCTGTTTAGAGCAATGTCTCCTGTACCACAGACTGGATCATACTCTGTAATTTAGAAGTAATTTGAAAGTCCAATCCTGTCTCTGTTATCATGTGCTGGGAAGTCATCAACTATCCCAGGCTGTCTCTTGACAATTCATTGAACAGAAAAGTAGACCATAAATGAGTGTTCTCCAACTTCTGCTTTTGGTCTGGACTTTTAAATGAAGCTGGACCTGTGCAAGACTGGACTTTTGTGACCAACTTTGAAATGTGTGTAGTTATCTTTCTGGTCTCCTGGGGCCCAGAGTCAACCCTCTGGCACAGCTCTCTGGACCCAAAACACATCCAGAGAGAGCTGATCTCCCCGGAGTGCTGACACACCTAAGATCACAGGCTCACAGGAGGGACAAAGACCAACTAACACCAGAGAGAACAAGATGATCAGAGGCAAGTGCAAGAACCTAAGCAACAGAAACCAAGGCTACTTGGCATCATCAGAACCCAGATCTCCCACTACAGCAAGTCCTGGATTCCCCAACACACTGGAAAAGCAAGATTCACATTTCGAATCATGATGAAAACCAATCAGGTGAAGAAATTGAACAAAACCATCCAGGATCTAAAAATGGAAATCAATTTAAAAATCACAAAGGGAGACAACGCTGGAGTTAGAAAACCTAGGAAAGAGATTAGGAGTCATAGATGCAAGCATCACCAGCAGAATACAAGATACAGAAGAGTATAGAAGGTGTAGAAGATACCATAGAAAACATTGACACATCAGTCAAAGAAAATGCAATAAGCAAGAAGCTCCTAACTCAAAACATTCAGGAAATCCAAGACACAATGAAAATATGAAACTTAAGGATAATAGGTATAGAAGAGAGTGAAGATTCCCAAATTAAAGGGCCAGTAAATATCTTCAACAAAATTATAGAAGAAAACTTCCCTAACCTAAAGAAAGAGATGCCCATGCACATACAAGAAGCCTGTAGAACTCCAAATAGACTGGATAAGAAAAGAAATTCCTCCCATCAAATAATCAAAACACCAAATGCACAAAACAAAAAATATTAAAAGCAGTAAGGGAAATATGTTGAGTAACATATGAAGGCAGACTTATCAGAATTACACCAGACTTCTCTCCAGAGACACTAAAAGCTAGAAGTTCCTATTCCGATGTCTTACAGACACTAAGAGAAAATAAATGCCAGCCCAGGGTACTATACCCAGCAAAACTCTCAATTAACGTAGCTGGAGAAACCAAGATATTCCATGACAAAACCAAATTTACACAGTATCTATCCACAAAGCCAGCCCTACAAAGGATAATAGATGGAAAACTCCAAACGAAGGAGGGAAACTACACCTTAGCAAAAGTAAGAAAGTAATCTTCTTTCAACAAACCCAAAAGAAGATAGCCACACAAACATAATTCTACCACTAACAACAAAAATAACAGGAAGCAATGATCACATTTCCTTAATAGCTCTTGACATCATTGGACTCCCCATTAAAAAGACATAGACTAATAGACTAGATACATAAACAGGACCCAGCATTTTGTTGCATATAGGAAACACACCTCAATGACAAAGACAGACAGTAACTCAGAATAAAAGGCTGGGAAAAAATTTTGCAAGCAAATGGTCCCAAGAAACAAGCTCTAATATCCATTCTGATGTCCAATAAAATCGACTTTCAACCAAAAGTTATCAAAAGAGATAAGGAAGGACACTTCATACTCGACAAAGAAAAAAATCTACCGAGATGAACTCTCAATTCTGAACATCTATGCTCCAAATGGTCACCTCACACAATAATAGTGGGAGACTTCAATATCTCACACTCAGCAATGGAAACAGAATCTAAACAGAGACACAGTGAAACTAACAGAAGTTATGAAACAAATGAATTTAACAGATATCTATAGAACAATTAATCCTAAAACAAAAGAATACACTGTCTTCTCAGCACCTCATGGTACCTTCTCCAAAATTGACCATATAATTGGTCACAAAACAGACTTCAACACATAAAAGAAGATTGAAATAACCCCATCCATCCTATCAGATACCATGAACCAAGGCTGGTCTTCAATAACAACAAAAACAACAGAAAGCACACATGCATGTGGAAGCTGGACAGTGCTCTACTCAATTATCACTTTGTCAAGGAAGAAATAAAGAAATTAAAGACTTTTTAGAATTTAATGAAAATGAAGACACATCATACCAAAACTTATGGGACACAATGAAAACAGTACTAAGAGCAAAACTCATAGCTCTAAGTGCCTCAAAAAGAAACTGGAGAGAGCAAACACTAGCAGCTTGACAGAACACCTGAAAGCTCTAGAACAAAAAGAAGCAAATACACCCAAGAGGAATAGATGGCAGGAAATAATCAAACTCAGGGCTGAAATCAACCAAGTAGAAACAAAAAGAACTATACAAAGAATCAACAAAACCAAGAGCTGGTTCTTTGAGAAAATCAACAAGATAAATAAACCCTTAGCCAGACTAACCACAGGGCACAAAGACAGCATCCAAATAACAAAATCAGAAATGAAATAAAGAGACATAACAGAAATGGGGGAAATTTTAAAAATAATCAGATTGTACTACAAAAGTTTACACTCAAAAAACTGGAAAATCTGGATGAAATGGACAATTTTCTAGACATGTACCAGGTGCCAAAGTTAAATCAGGATCAGATAAACCATCATAACAGTTCCATAACCCCTAAAGAATTAGAAACAGTCATTAAAATTCTCTCAACCAAAAATAAAAAACACAGGGCCAGATGTGTTTAGTGCAGAATTCTATCAGACCTTCAAAGAAGACCTAATACTAATACTCTTCAAACTGTTTCACAAAATAGAAACAGAAGGAACACTACCCAATTTGTTCTATGAAGCCACAGTTATGCTAATACCTAAACCACACAAAGACCCAACAAAGAAAGAGAACTTCAGACCAATTTCCCTTATGAATATTGATGGGAAAATAATCAATAAAATTCTCGAAAACCGAATCCAAGAACACATCAAAACAATCATCCATCACGATCAAGTAGGCTTCATCCAGGGATGTAAGGATGGTTCAATATATGGAAATCCATCAACAGAATCCACTATGTCAACAAACTCAAAGGGGAAAAAAACCACATGATCATTTCATTAGATGCTGAGAACGCATTTGACAAAATGCAACACCCATTCATGGTAACAGTGGTGGAAAGATCAGGAAGTCAAGACTCACACCTACACATAGTAAAAGCAATCTACAGCAAGCCACTAGCCAGCATCAAAATAAATGAAGAGACACTCGAAGCAATCCTACTAAAATCAGGGACTAGACAAGGCTGCTCACTCTCCCCCAACCTATTCAACATAGTACTCAAATCCTACCTAGAGGAATTAGACAACAGAAGGAGGTCAAAGTGATACAAATTGGGAAGGAAGAATTCAAAATATAACTATTTGCAGATGATATGATCGTATACTTACGTGACCCCAAAATTTCCACCAGAGAACTCCTTCAGCTGATAAACAACTTCAGCATAGTGGCTGGATATAAAATTAACTCAAACAAATCAGTAGCCTTCCTTTAATCAAAGGATAAATAGGCTGAGAAAGAAATTAGGGAAAGGAAACCCTTCACAATAGTCACAAACAATATAAAGTACCTTGGTGTGACTCTAACCAAGCAAGTGAAAGATCTGTATGATGAGAACTTTGAGTCTCTGAAGAAAGTCTCCCATGCTCATGAATTGGCAGGATTGATACAGTAAAATGGCCATCTTGTCAAAAGTAGTATACAGATTCAATGCAATCTCCATCAATCCGAACTCAATCCTTCATAGAGTTATACAGAGCAATTTTCAAATTCATTTGGAATAACAAAAAATCATGGATATTGAAAACTATTCTCAACAATAAAGAACTTCTGGGGTAATCACCATACCTGACATCAAACTGTATAACAGAGCAATAGTGATAAAAACTGCATAGAGTTGGTAACAGAGACAGACACATAGATCAACAGAATAGAGTCAAAGACCCAGAAATGAACCCACACACCTATGGTCACTTGATCTTTGGCAAAGGAGCTAAAAACTATCCTGTGGAGAAATGACAGCATTTTCAACAAAAGGTGCTGGTTCAACTGGAGGTCAGCATGTAGAAGAATGCAAATCCATCCATTCTTATCTTCTTGTACAAAGTTCAAGTCCACGTGGATTAAGGACCTCCACATAAAGCCAGATACATGAGACTAATAGAAGAGAAAGTGGGGAAGAGCCTCGAACCCATGGGCACAGGGGACAATTTCCTGAACAGGACATCAGTGACTTATGCTCTAAGATCAAGAATCAACAAATGGGAACTCAAAAAAAAAAATCCAAAACTTTTGTAAGGCAAAGGATACCGTCAATAGGACAAAATGGCAACCAACATATTGGGAAAAGATCTTTACCAATCCTGCATGTTGTAGAGGACTAATATCCATATAAAGAACTCAAGAAGTCCTACTACAGCAAATAACACTATTTAAAAAATGGGGTACAGAGCTAAACAAAGAATTCTCAACTGAGGAATATCAAATAGTCAAGAAGCACCTCAAGAAATGTTCAACATCCTTAGTCATCAGGGAAATGCAAATCAAAACAACCCTGAGATTCCACTTCATACCATTCACAATGGCTAAGATCAAAAACTCAGGTGACAGCAGATGCTGGTGAGGATGTGTAGAAAGAGGTACACTCCTCCTTTGTTCATGGGATTGCAAGCTTGTATAACCACTCTGGAAATCAGTCTGGCCGTTCCTCATAAAATTGGACATAGTATTACCTCAGGACCTAGCTATACCACACCTGGGCATATGCCCAAAAGATGTTCCAACATATAACAAGAACACATGCTCCACTATGTTCATAGCAGCCTTATTTATAATAGACAGATGCTGGAAAGAACCCAGATGTCCTTCAACAGTGGAATGGATATAGAAAAGGTGTTACATCTACATAATGGAGTACTACTCAGCTATTAAAAACAATGACTTCATGAAGTTCTTAGGCAAATGAATGGAACTAGAAAATATCACCCCGAGTGAGGTAACCAAATCACAAAAGAATACACATGGTATGCATTCACTGATAAATGGATATTAGCCCAAAAGTTCTGAATACCCAAGATACAATTCACAGATCACTTGAAGCTCAAAAAGAAGGAAGACCAAAGTGTGGATGCTTCGGTCCTTCTTAGAAGGGGGAACAAAATACTCACAGGAACAAATATTGAGGCTAAATTTAAAGCAGAGACTGAAGCAAAGGCCATCTAGAGACTGTACCACTTGGGGATTCATCCCATATACAGTCATAAAACCTCAACACTATTGTGGATGCCATGAAATGCTTGCTGAAAGGAGCCTGATATAGCTGTCTTCTTAGAGGCTCTGCCAGAGCCTTATAAACACAGAGGTGGATACTTGCAGCCACCCATTGGACTGAGCACAGGGTCCCCAGTAGAGCAGTTAGTAAAAGGACTGAAGGAGCTGAAGGGGTTTGCAACCCCATAGGAAGAACAATATCAACCAACCAGATTCCCCCACCCCCAGAGTTCCCAGGGACTAAGCCACCAACCAACATACACATGGCTCCAGCTGCATAAGTACCAGAGGATAGCCTTGTCAGGCCATCAATGGGAGGAGAGGCCTTTGGGCCTATCAAGGCTTGATAGATGCCCCAGTGTAGGGTAATTGAGGGCACAGAGGTGGTAGCAGGTGGGTGTCTGAAGGAACAACCTCATAGAAGCAGGAAGAGGGGGGATGGGAGAGGAGGTTTTGGGGAATAGATACTGGAAAAGGGGATAACATTTTTTTTCATTTATTTATTATTATATGTAGGTACACTGTAGCTGTCTTTAGACACTCCAGAATAGGGAGTCAGACCTCATTATGGATGGTTTTGAGCCACCATGTGGTTGCTGGGATTTGAACTCAGGACCTTCAGAAGAACAGGCAGTGCTCTTAACCGCTAAGCCATCTTACCAGCCCGGGGATAACATTTTAAATGTAAATAAAGAAAATATCCAAAAAAATAACCAAGAGGTGATTCTTTGAGAAAATTAATATGGACAAACAAGGGAGACATGACAGCAGAAACTGAGGATATTTTGAAAATTATCAGCTCTCAGTGCAAAAGCCTTTATGTAGGAAAATCTAGACAAAAATGGATGATTTTCTAGATACATACCAAAAAACTAAGTTAAATCAAGATTAAGTAAACTATGAAAACACACTCATAATGCCTAAGGAAAAAGCAGTCATTAAAAACCTCTCAGCCAAAAAAAGCACAGGATCAGATGGTTTTAGTGCAGCATTCTGCCAGAACGTCAAAGAAGAGCTAATACCAGTACTCCTCAAAGTGTTCCACAAAATAGGAACAGAAGGATCACTACCTTCTTTGTTTTGTGGGGCCTGGTTACCATGATAACTAAAGCACACAAAGACTGAACAAACAAAAAGAACTTACAACCAACTTTGCCTATGAAAATCAACACAAAAATACTCAATAAAATTCTGCAAACTCAATCCAAGAACACATCAAAAATATGATGCACCACGATCAAGTATGCTTTATCTCATGGATGTAGGGATGGTTCAATATACTTAAATCCATCAATGTAATCCAATATAAAAACAAACTCAAAGGAAAAAAGTACGTTATCTTCTCATTAGATGAAATGTCTTCAACAAAATCCTAAAACCCTTTTTGTTAAATGTGTTAGAACAGGAATTCAAGGCATAAACCTAAACACAATGAAAGCAGTACACAGCAAATCAATAACCAAAGTTAATTTAAGTGAAGAGAAGCTTGAAGCAATTCAACAAAAATCAGGGACAAGACAATGCTGGCCAAACTTACCCTATCCATTCAAGGTAATACTTGAAGTTCTAGCTACAGCAATAAGACAACAAAGGTAGGTCAAGGGGATACAAATAGGAAAGGAAGAAGTCAAGGTATCTCTATTTGAGGATATGATAGTGTACATGAGCAACTCCAAAATTCTACCAGAGAACTCCAACAGCTGATAAACAACTTCAGCAAAGTGGCTGAATATAAAATTAACTCAAAGAAATGATAAACAAAAGATAAACAGGCTGAGTAAAAACATATGGAAACAACATCCTTACTAATAGCCCCAAATAATATATCTTGGTGTACCGCTAACTGAGCAAGTGAAAGATCTGTATGACAAGAACTTTAAGTCCCTGAAGAAAGAATTTGAAGAAGTCAGAAAATGGAAAGATCTCCCATGTTCATGGATTGATAGGATTAACATTGTGAAAATGACTATCTTACCAAAAGCAATTTACAGTTTCAATGAAATTCCCATCAAAATTCTAACACAATTTTTAATAGACATTGGAAGAATATTCTCTACTTTATATGGAAAACCAAAACAACCAGATTACCAAAATAATTTTGAACAATAAAATAACTTCTGTAGGAAAAACCTTTCTTGATCTTGAAAGGAATTGAATTCAAGAAAAGCAAAGAACTTATAGTCAAAAGTATAACATGA